>NW_005054365.1:134833-165425 GCF_000277835.1 Geospiza fortis
CCCTCCCCTCCCCCTGCCTCTCCTCTCCTCTCCCCTCCCTGCCTCTCCTCTCCTCTCCCTGCCTCTTTCAGGACAGCCCTGCACAAAAAGTTTGCCCCCACAACCTGAACCAGGAGGATTTTCCCCCAGTCAGAGAAGGAGCATCCCTTGTTTTTCAGCTTGGTTTTCAGGATGTGAGGCATCAGTTTCACCTTCTGTTCTGTGCCCTCAGAAAGAGCCACATGTGTCTGCAGGAGAAAAGGCCTGGCCCTGAGGCTCTATCCCTGGCACTGGCCTGTTGTGTGACTTCCTGCTGTTCATTTTCCTATTTCCCCTTGGGAGAAGTTTCTGTGCTTCAGCTGCCCAAAGGAGAGGCAGTCTCTTACATGACGTGCAGCACAGCAGAGCACCGTGGAAATCTGATCTTCCCTTGCCTGGAGATATCACCCCTGAAATAGTAATTAATCTCTGGGTTAATCATCAACTTTCTTTTTATATATATGAAACTCATATTTACAGAGTTGGCACAGAAAAATGAGATTGCAAAGGGGTTACTTTTTGCTTAGAAATTATGCAACATGCCTTATTATTTTTTTATTATTTTTAATTTTCATTACCATGTAATTTGTAATTAATTCACCATCTCCCTAAGTGGGCTTTAAAATTAGTGCCCTTGCAGTGTGTCTCTAGGCAAAACAAAAGCCCTGCCATCCTGTAATGAGATTTTTACTTGCAGAGTTGTTCAGAGCTGCAGCTCAGCAGGACAACACACCATCAGCCCTGGTCTGGAGCAGTGCTTTGAGCACAGAGATGAGGTTTCATCTCCATTCTGGAAGTGTTCAAGGCCACGTGTGTTGGGGGGCTGGGTAAGCTGATCTAGTGGAAAGTGCTGCTGTCCATGGCAAGGAAGCTGAAATTAGATGGTCTTTAAGGTCCTTTCCAACCCAAACTGTTTAATGTCTCCCATGTGCATAACGGCCTCCCTGAACTCCACATGGGATCCCCACACGGACACTGCTGTGTTGCAGGACTTTGATGGGCTTTAGAGCCACCAAGACTATTGTGGTCCCATACATCCTGTGAGACAGACACCACAACTTGAGGGTCCCAGAGCCCTGATACAAAGGTATGACCCCATCCTGTGCTATATTGCGCATGGAGAAAGGAAGGGATTGCCAAGATCCAATGTCTACAATCAGCACACAAAATAAAAAAATAGAAAGGGGGCTTCCTAGATGTCTGTACAGCAGATGTCTGTAGTGCTGTGGGGGATCAGCATGAGCCTTGCCCTGTACTGGGCTACGGTTATGGGAGTGATTCATGGATGTATTATCCTAGTTTTATGCATCTGTTAACTCAATAAAGAAGTCAGCCCAGGAGTGAATGGGAAAAGTCAAACTGGCAGTATCCCTCAGTGAGTGGTAAATCAATGCAATGAGCCACCATCTCTTTGCTTGGTAGAAGACCTGGAGGGCTGTGAAAGAAAAAAATAAAACAACAAGAAAACAACCCTGTTTCCATAAGGAAAGAAACTCAGACTGCATTTACATAGTCTGATTCTCCTTTGATATTTTGTGGCATTTCTGCAGGCCTTGCTCTGGTTAACATGTTTAAACACACACATTTCCAAGGTTAGTTTGACATTAGCACATTCGCTGCTCAGGGCACCCGATAGTCTGAATCGCTCGCTCAGCTCAGCCTGCCCAGTGTCCTGACATGTTCCACAGCTCACTTGTGAAATCTGCTGGCAGTCTGAGCTGCACGCAGGTTATTGATAATAAAGCAGCATTTGCACCTTCCCTGGGGAACCTGAAATCCTCACACTGCCGAATGCCAACATGTGTGGCCTCAAAACACTTCAGTCGAGGTCCTTCCAACAGCTTTGGCAGAGTTATGGTGAGGTTCTCATCTCCTGGACACCTGACACACCTTCACGAGTCTCTTAGTTAATTTATTTTATCTAAGGTTTTCTGTATTGTTATGAAACCCAAAGGTGGTTAAAATATGCAAGCGTCTACTTTACAATCCTGTCTGGTTTAAATGCCTCACAGAGAGTGAAAGCATTTTTGTGGGAATTCTGTCTTTTGTCTCTGTTGATAACACGGGATCTTATAGGAATCATTTATATAGGCATTTATTATTACAGCCTCACAGTTTCTGCCTGGTATAATTTCACAGCTGGGGAAACCAAGCCAAACCAACACCAGAGACTTCTTTTTCCTTTTTTTTTTTTTTTTTCTTTTTTCCCAAGGATAGTAATGAGTTAACAATACTAGTAAGAATAGAATAGACAATAAAACTCTTGTCTCTTTATTTCCTGCTGCACTCAATTATCAATTTCCTCTTACAGTAGGAGGGGCTGTAATTAGGGAAACTGGTGGCTTTGCACAAACAAGTTATTTTCATTCAGTATTGAAAATATTGCTTAGCAGAAGTTCAGTATCTGTATGACTTCTCAGCACTGCCTCAACGTGAATAGGAAAATAGTAATTTAGATATACATATGCACATGCATACACTTGCCAGCACTCTGTTTTAATGGAACATTAAGCTAATGTCACATTAAGTTACAATACACTTCTTATGGAAACAAAAGCAGCATCTATATAAATATCAGATAGATGTATTATGGTCTGAAAAATTGCAATAAATAGCAGATGGCTACGCAGTAATGGGACAATAAAAAATATTTATCACCTCTTTGGAGTGTGCTGCTGCTCCTTTTTGTTGTCAGGACGAACGGCCAAGCTTGATGCGTGGTGTGTGAGGCAGTGCTTGTCAAACCACACACAGAGCCACCCAGGGTGGTTAAGATTGGGAGGCACCACAGTGGGGTCATCTGGTCCCACCTCCCTGCTCCAGCAGGGCCATCCCAGAGCACAGGGCACAGGATTGTGTCCAGAGGGGTCTGGGATATCCCCAGTGAGGGAGACTCCATCCCCTCTCTGCACAACCTGTCCCAGTGCTCGGTCACTGCCCAGGACAGAAGTTCTCCCTCATGTCCAGGGGGAATTTCCTGGGCTCAGTCCCTGCCCGTGGCTCTGGTGCC
This sequence comes from Geospiza fortis, assembly GCF_000277835.1. NCBI lineage: Eukaryota > Metazoa > Chordata > Aves > Passeriformes > Thraupidae > Geospiza > Geospiza fortis. The sequence goes on from NW_005054365.1 coordinate 137,862, forward strand.
ATTGCTGGGCCCCAGAGCAGAGTCTGGGCCCTGCTCTGCCCCTCTCTGTTGTAAACAGTGATGAGGTCCCCTCTCAGTCATCTCCTCCATGATGAACAGACCCACCTCTCATGTGCACTTGGAATTGTGAAGCATAGAACCACAGAATACTTTGGGTTGGAAGGAACATTACAGATCATTCAGTTCCAACCCCCTGCCATAGGCAAGGACACCTCCCACTCGACTAGACTGCTCAGAGCCCCACCCAGCCTGGTCATGAAAACCATTTAGGGTTTTGAGTGAAAATTACCTGGTCCTGGTACAAATACTCGGGTTCACAGAACTCATACTGCTCTGGGTCTAGAACAGCATGAGTGGTGAGTAGGACATGGAATTTTGTGTCTGCTTGGCAGGAGAGTGGATGAATTGCTGAATAATGTCCCTAAAACTCTTTGGGCCTCTTTTTTTGGGTTTGTCTTGCCTGGCCAAATTTTCCAGAAAGGGTCTCTGGAAGGAGGAATTTTCATAAGTAAAACCATCTTTCTCAGATCTGGCAACTTTTCCCTCTGTGTCTGCACCTCTCTGAAATCAGAGACACATCTGTACAGGAGATGTTTGATTTATACTTCAAACTCAGACTGCTAAAGAAGAGAATGGAGGTCAAATTGCACCCACATAAATAAGCTGTTTATTAGAATGAGTTAGGAACTTCAAGACTTCTTTCTTATATTTCTAGTTTTAGTCTTCAGTGAAGACGACTTGTCTGTTTCCTATTTTGTCTCTCTGCATTAACTCTTCTTTCATTGTTTAGGCCAGTTTTTTAGCCTTACATTTTATCTGTCTCACTAGTTCCCTTTTCTTCTTCATCTCATGACCAACCTGACTTGCTTGTTGACTTCATCATCCTCATATGTGTTATCAGCAGGGTTTATGGACTTGTAACTGTGGACCTGGGTCATTTTAGTGCTGCAATTTTTCCTTACCAGATACCCAGAGCTCATGCATTCCACTGCTCCCTGTTCTTTCAGAGATGAAGCCTGATGGTTTCATCCTCAGTCTAGGGAGATTATGGGTCCTCAAAGTTGAAGTCATGATTGTAGGTTCCCATTTTATATACATGAGGCAAGTTTGTGGCCTTTGCACTAAATGAAGTTAGTCTGAAGCTTTGCTGAATCTGCCTATTTGTAACTGAATACAAGTACTGAATACAAAACCACGTTTCTAAGGACAGACAAACATCATATATACTTATCCTTAACCTCTGTTACTTGTATTCTGGGTAGTAAAGGACACTTGAGAAAAAATAAGATTCATTCAGGTCAGGTCCAGCTGCCCATTCTGAAGGAAACACCCACCCATGAATTTCCCACCTCTCAACCTACATCAGTTCTCATGTTCTGAAAATGAACCCAAGTTCCCAAGCATATATGCAGGGAGAGGAACCTGCTCTGAGATTGTTGCTAAAATGATCTCCCTTAAAGATATTTCAATCATGTAAAGGAAATCTCAGCTCAGCACTACATGAAGTCAGAAGGTCTTTTATGACAAGATCTGGCAAATCATTTCCCTGGTTTTCATTTCATCTGAGCTGCTTCTCTGTCCTGTGTGGCTGTGCTGTATATCAAAATCCAAAGTTTATGGTATAAATAGAGAATGGAGACAAAAATATCTTTGGGGAGGACAAGAGAAACTCAATTTTTACTGTGGTTCCAGCCATTTACCTTTTGTGTTGTGTTCTTGTGCTTCTCCCTTCCACAGCAGTGTTACCAACCGCAGAATCATGAAGTCATAAAATAGTTTGTGTTGGAAAGGAATTTTGAGACCATTGAGTTCCATGGGTAGGTTCACCTTCCCCTGGATCAGGTTTCTCAAAGTATCATCCAACCCCATTATCCTGGACGAGACATCCACAACTTCCCTGGGTAACTCATGCCAGGGCCTCACAACCCTCACAGAAAATAATTCCTTTCTCAATATCTAATGTAATGCCATCCTCCGTTGGGTTTGCAGCCCTTCCCCCTTGTCCTGTCCCTCCATGTCCTTGTCCCCAGTCCCTCTCCAGCCCTCCTGAAGCCCCTTTAGGCACTGGCAGGGGCTCTGAGGGCTTTCCAGGGCCTTCTCCCAGGGAACACCCCCCGCTCTCCCAGCCTGTCTCCAGAGCAGAAGGACTCCAGTCCTCTGAGCAACTTTGTGGCCTCCTCTGGACCACTCCAGCAGCTCCACATCCTTCACAGAACTGCTGAGAGGAGTCTCAAAAAGAGCAGAGTAGAGAGGGAGAATCACCTCCCTTGATGTGCTGGACGTGCTGGCGAAGATATTTCCCCATCGTTTTGAGGGACAGTTTTGAGGCTTGTGCTCAAAAGCAGGTATGTCAACAGAGCTTTGAGCACTTGCAGAGTGCACAAAACCCCTGGAGAGAATTATTAATGACTTAAAGAAGCATGGTGGAACCTGTTTGCACGGGGAGGAAAGTGTTAAAGCCCCCTTTTCTGATGTATACCAAAGAAGGAAGCAAGTTATTCTCAACACACAGAAATTGAATAATTACCTCTGTTCCTTAAGGCAGTGTTATCATATTCGATGTATTTTTTCATTAAGCATATCAGACAGAGATCAATGAATGTAGAAGAGTTCTCTCTTCCCCGTAGCAGTGAATGCTAATGGTGCTGAACTGCCGTGATACCACACACCTCTCAGAAAGAAACAAATGCTGTGCTCTCCATTAGAAACCCGACTCTTTGCTACAACCAGAAGAAAGCTCCATTTTGAGCACTGATGAATGGAAAGCTACAAATCCACCGTTAGAGTGAGAAAGGAATTTTTTTCCTTCTCTGAGCCCCCAGCTAATGCTGAACAGGCAGGAGATGGGAGGATGGCACAATGTCAGTCTCCTTTCGCAAAGGTTGTTTTAAAACACAAATGTTCACATGCACACCGCCTCCCTACAATTATAACTGCAAGTGTTGAAAAATTAGGGTTTTTTACTTGTTTTCACACATGAGAGTCAGCAGACTCATCAGAGGCAAGCATGATTTTGTGACTATTTTTCACTGAGTGTCAGCACCACACATGCTGGTTGTACCTGCCAGTTGATTGTGATGTAAACATGGAGTCATTCCACTAAAGCCTATTTCTGTCACTTTTTCAATGCCTGGAGCAGTCTGGAGCTTCCACAAGCCAACATGGAACAAAAAGCTACAGTTCAGGGCCAAAAGAAAAAAAAGGTAGCTTTTATTATTTGGTATGCGTGTCTTCTTTCCCATTTCACCAACAACACCTCAGAATTAACTTTGAGCAAGTAAAATTTAAACAGAAAGAAAATAGATCAAATTTACTTCATGTCTGATCAATAGAATTTATTTTGGAAATACAGACTGTACTATGGATATGGGTGCATTTGCATTATTCACTCTAGTTAATATAGGAAAAATGGGTATTTTGGCAGTATTGTTTGTATGAGTTTTGTGTCTACATTTGTTCACATTAAACCCAACAGAGGGAGGCCTAATAACCTGAGTCTCTCTGAAAGAGTACAAAATTTTGTGTGTGTATGTTGTTACTGACCAGCTGAAAAATGGCCTTCTGCTACTGGAAAAATTAACTCAAGATTCATAAAGAAAAAATAGATCTTTGGTTTAACTCATCTGTATCATTAAACATGGTGAATTATACTTCTTCTACAAAAAGTCCCAAGAACAGAAACAGTGAAAAACCAGTCTTTTCAATAGGATTTCTCACAGAGTTTAATTTAAAAACTAGATTGAGAAGTTATGGATTCATTGACTTCAACAGAGCAATTATAATTTCTATAAACAGAGTATGTCCTGGAGTTTATTGAACAAATATCGTATTGCAAAAAGAGTCAGGGGAAACTATATTGTTTGACACAAAATATTCCCAAGAGACTCCCACTGAAATACTTCAGAATAATTCAGGGAAAGAAGGGAAGATTGCACAAATCCTGCACAATATATCAGCTGTCCCCCTGCAGTGCTTCGACACTTTTAACCATTCCTGAAGTACGAATTAATCTTGGAATTATTCAGCCATCGTGTTTAAATAGCAGAGTTATGTAGTTTACCATTATCTTTGTAGTTAGATTCAGGACAAATGATGCAATTTTCTGGTTTGTCAAATTTAACTTTGCTTTTGCTTTGGCTGAGAGGTCCCTTGTGGAAACACTATGTACTTTATTTATGGTTCATTTGTAAAGCACATAGGTTCTGTTAAGTAGACACGAGTTAAAAGTAAACTGATGTGCAAGCTGGTGAACATATGTTGCCCTACTTAAATTACATTTACCTCTATCTGTAAGACTTCAGTCTGGCCTGCAGACCCTCTACATTTTGTGTTTTGGATTAACCCACATATTTGTGGATATTTATCCTAGCTGGACTGTATCTATGCATCCAGGTTTTCTCTATTGTGACAAACTGTGCCTATCCTGCCTTTGTCATTTCTACCATTGCCATTCTGCCACCACACACAGAGCACCTGGTTCTGCACTAACTAAAAGGCTCAAGCTGATCCTTGCTGTGTTTGCCTTGCATTGGCTTTCCCTGGTCATCCCGATACAGCTGTGTAAGTACATTTGATATGTTACATAGGAAATAATATCATTAATGCTAATTGAAGGCAGCTTGACTTGATGGGGCCAGGAATATGAAAACCAAGGGGATCAAAAGCCCCCCCAAAAAGCATGCTGAACACTGAAAAGAAGTTAAGAATTTTAGCAATATTGAAGGCACTTTATTAAATGGAAAGATTTGGGCTTCTGAAGCAATGGCCAATATGTATGTGAATTAGGCATCTGGAGCAATTATTAAGAAAGAAACTCATTTAGAGGGAATTAAAACCCTATAGAAAGTGGGCTAGTCATAAGGAAAGGATGTAGCCTGTAAGTCATGCTGAGGAAGGGGTACATTAAGGCATTAATTTTAAGAGTCTCAATCTTGCTTTTATTTAGATTTAAGCTTTTAATCCTCAAATAATTAGTCATTACTAATATTTAATGACTGGTTTGCTAATTAGGTATCCCTAGATGGAAGTAATGGCAGTTAAACCCTAAAAACCTGATCATTAGCTACAGTAATAATCAAGTTCTTTAGGATTATTACTATTATAAACTATAATTAACAGTTTATAACAGCTATATTTTATTTTGTATTTTGTTTTCTCTAAAGAAAACATCCTGGAGTGCTGCTGTGAGGCTGTGCTAAAACTCTTACTGTTAGGAATGTAGTGAAAGCACCCATTTCCTCCAGTTACAAAGGGAAATAGTTAAATATTTTCCTAAAATAGCTGCTACAGTGTGTGGTTTGTTGTCAGATGTTGGCTGAAGAATACACCAGTGATGCATTCTTGTAACTGGGGGAAGAGGAAAAAAAAAGCAATTAAAAGAAAGCAACTCATAAGATGTGGAGTGAAAAAAAGCCTAACTCAGACTCTGTAAACTTGCAGTTAACCTTTCTAATGGGTCAAGTCCCAAATTCTGTTCATTTTTGTCCCATTTCCTACCGCAAAGAGCTTCTCTTGCAGTTTGCAAAAGAATTAAAGGGAGAATTAAACTTGTGTCTCATTGCTAAACAATCAGACCTTGGAAATGGAGCTGACTTAATCCTTTTTCAGTAGTTGCATTGAACTTGCAGTGAACTTTTCTTTTACAGGGATAGGATAACAGTAAGGATAATTAGCTCAATTACCAGCTAGCTAACTCATTTTTAGGTTTGAACCAAGATGGGTGCCTTTTCTCTTAAGAATTTTCCTAAGAATTTCTCTTAAGGGTGCTCATTATCAGAAACATATGGCTAAATATTGCATTCTGGGCAGAACATCAAAGTAGGCCTAACCTAAATTTGAGCAGCTGAGTGTCTCTATTTCATCTTATACATTGACTTGGTCTCCATTGATGATAAAGATAGCTTGGATACCAAACTCATTTACAGACTGCTCTTTGTAGGTAGATGTCTACTTAAAGATGAATATATTTGAGGAATAAATCTCTTAATGGGTGAGTGATCTGCAGACCTTCCAGGAAGGACTTGATGATCAATAACAGCTCACCATTGCTTATTCACTCACTTATTCATATTCACAGCTTAGCACCACAAGTACATTTGTTAGTCTGTCTCCCTGTTGTTGCTTGAATCAGTATATTCATATGTAAATACCTCATGTTGTTGTAATTATAATTCCTGAAATTCATCTATAATGCTTTGACCCAAGCATCTGGGCTCTAAAGTTGTGTCAACTCCTTAACATATTTATTTTCAGATTTTCTCCAGAAAAAGCAATTGCTGACACAATGACAGAGTTCTTGTGCCTCTCTCATTTCCTGTCCCAGGTAGTCTTCCCAGGCTTTGTAACAGAAACTAGGCCTGAAAGCAAAATCTGATTTACTTTTTTCCTTAATTTGGTTCCTTATTTTATTGTTTAATTCGAGAGGAATTGCATCTGCTTTTCAGTTCTGAGCTGCAGCCTGCTTTAGTCAGCACCGACTCAACTCCTCTGTGTTACCTGAGAATGTGGATTAAGCAGTCTAGTCCTGCTCTCTGATTCACCTTTCCTATTCCTCTTCCACCCCTCACATTTTCCTGAGTGCTTCTGCTGCCTTGTAAAGGTTAACTCTAGGAGCTGTACAGATTTTTTTTGAAGGTCCCTCGGCACTTCAGTTGTCCATTTTGACCAGAGCTGTCTAGTTTACCCAGGACTTATCTCTCTGCCAACTTAGAGGTCTAACCTTAACCTAAGTCAAACTATAATTCACTTGCTTTTTCTGCAACATTCCTGTCTAAGTGCAGTGGACTCTGGACCATGACAAATGTGCTCAGGCAGTGCAGGAAACACTGAGCCACAAATTGTCTTGTCACAGAAATATAAAACCACCAGTTTTGCTCATTAGCAGGAATCCTGAACAGCAAGAGAGAATACAGAGTGGGGACTGTCTATTGCTTTCATTATAATTGTGTTCATTATAATAATTTTGCTTTGTTTATTAGGTCATTTAGATGATGAAATACCTTTAAGAGGGAGAGGGTAAAAATCAGAGTAGTGCCTGATGCACACTTTTTGTGGTGAGTGGAGTAAAGAGGGAACAGAAGAGGGATGGGAGTATAATTCAAGGGAGAATCCTAATATGGATGACCGGGATAATTTTAAGGATGTACTCTAGGAGCTCGCACTACCAATGCAATCTGAATTTTGGGAGGAGAACTGAATGGGTATCTCTCCAGGAATCAGTCCTGAAGAAGGTACCAAAAATTATTCATAAGAGACCTGCAGATAAGTGGGTTCCTCTGATATGAAAGAAGTTGCTGGAATTCTCACATTTAATCCTCATTACATGAGGGATGAATAACATAACCCAGCCTAGCTGGTACATTTTCCAAAATCAGTGATATATGAGACAAGAGAGAAGGGTACAAAGTTAAAACCAAGCTAAGAAATTGTCCAGGTTTTCACAGAGTGTGTTAAAAGCAGGAGGGAATATCTCTGTCTAGAGCCCTAATTTTGCAGAAAACACCTATAAGAACAAGATAAAATGAGGGATTGTGGCAACCAGTGGTGTAGCAACCAGAAAAACATGATTCAAGGAGACAGTGTAGTAGTAGTCGTGCCCTAAAGCATAACTGTGGACTTCAGGCTGCAGTCACATCCATGTTTAAAAACACAAAAGTGACACAATGATCCATTGGAGGAATTAGCTGATCCATTAAAGGGGGTTACAACCAAAATCTCTTGGTTAATTTGGCAAAATATTCACAGCTAAAGCAAAGAAGAGGAGAAACACATCTTGGGGATTAGGCTGGGATTCATCCCTGCCCTCAGATCATCAATTTGTGTCATACTGCTCACCAGGTGATGGGATAGGTGCTTGTAGCAGTTCCAAAAGCAGCCTGGAGGAACCAGGAATGTACTTCAGAGGAGTCAACCCTGTCAGAAGGTCAGGAGGGTCCAACTACAGGTTTAACCTGAAACATCAGGATCAGAGCCACAAACTCTGAGTTCCTCTCTGGATTTCATAAATAAATCAATTTGCTCAGCAGAAGCTGATGCAGTTGGTTCAATCAGGGTGACACACTGCTGTCCCACACATCACAAAATCCCAGAGTAGCTGGGGAGCAGAAGTGGTGTTGGAAGCAGCTCAGGCCAACTCTGCTGTCTTTCCCATTTAGCCATGATATTGAGCTGTCACTTCTGAGGACAACACAATGGTGGAAAGCTAATTTTTAGCAGGTGAGAATCTGCCTAAGTACCCAAACACAAAAGGCAAATACTGCTGCATTTAATTTATTACATGTAGACCAGTAGCCCACCTGTCAGAGTGCAGCCATTCATTTTTTTGGGCAGGTTTCTGATTCCACACGAAAACTGTTTAGAGGGCAGGAGATCAGAAACTGTGTGAGAGCACAACATTTTCCTCAAAGTCATAAGGCAGCCCAAGAATCTACTGGGTCATGAGAGCTTCTTAATCTAAATTTACTCAAAATTGTAGGTACCACACAGTGGTGATAGCTTAGCTGTACACAGTTACCGCAGCTTTTCTTCTTGCAAATGCAATGTGCAGTGGTATCAGGCAGGGAAAGCAGCTCTAACTTCCATCATCGTGAGGCAGTTTGTCAAAATTCCCCAGGGAATCCCTGTGCTTCCCATCGTGTTTTGTTAACAGGGAATGCCAGCTTTGTAACTCTCAGTTCACAACTGGCACATAAAGGATGTGTACTTTTAAATGCAGCTTGTATATGTGAAATGCAATTGTCTAAGTGATACAAATGGCTGTCTCTGAGGTTTTATTAAAGAGAACTTGATGCTTGATGATAGCCTTCCATTTACATAATTAAGACAGATGTTGCCACTGCAAAAGGCTCTCCAGCATAGTACTATTTTTGTTGTTTTTTCATTATATCAGCTGGTTGGTTATATGGTGGTTGGAAAGTCTGGAGCTGATATTTTTAAAATCCTAGTACCCGGTCATAACCAGGTCTGCTGTGGTTACTTTTTATAAATTTTACTTATTTTAAAACGTGTCCTAGATCCTTCTGTGCACTATAAAGTTCATGAACAGGAAGATAGTTTGAAAAAGAAAGAAAATAATCAATGCACAAGTTAAAAGTCCTACTTTTAAAACAGAAGTTTAAGGGGGAGAAAAAACAAAAAGCAAACCCAAGCTAAAAATTTGGCTACTATCTGAAATGGAGAATCTTTTATCCTGAAAGAATTGGTTTCTTTTCAGTCCAAGCCAAATTAGACTAAACATCATTATCAGCACCAAGACTGTTTATCAGCTTTACTAGGAAGGTCTCTCTTCTCTGCTGGTTTATACTGGCCTGAAAATAATCTGACCTCCTGGTATCTTAGGGTCATACACTTGGTGCTCACTGTTTTACTTTTAGTAGACATATATTAAATCTAAACTCACATCACATTCAACAGTGAGAATTAAATGGGTTTCTTGCAAATAACCTTGTTTTTGCTGATGGAAATGGTCTTTTGGTAGCTAATGAGCAGCTGGTAAAGGATACACTTTCCTGTTCAGAGTGTGTGGTTGCAAATAATAGGTTGGACCTTTTTACCAGAAATTATTAACAAAAGACTTTGGTTTGTTGTGCAGCAGCAAGTGTTCATGTCTAGGGTCTCTGTGCCCAGGACTGATCATTAGAGTCTCATTTCAAAATTCAAGTTACATAGGAGATGAAAGTCACTCTGAAATGCACAAAACAAAAACCTCCAGCTTTCCTTCCCCTATTTTTTTTTATTTCTCTTCCCACACTGTCCCAGAATGAAGAACTGCAGACATGGAACTACCAGTGGAACTCATCCAACAGAGGACTGAAATATTTGGAGTGTGGGGTCTTAAAGATCACCTTATTCCAAGCCTCCTGCCATGGGCAGGGACACCTTCCACTATCCCAGGTTGCTCCAAGCCCTGTCCAACCTGGCCTTGGACACTTCCAGGGATGGGGCAGCAGAGGTGGAATTTCTTCCTAGTATCTCATCTAAACCTACTCTTGGTTTGAAGACATTCTCTCTTGTCCTGTCATTCCAGGGAAGTTCCTCTCTATCTTTTCTATTATGCTTGCATAATAGGAGAGACAATTGGGCTCCCCATTATGTTTGCAAAAACATTGAAGTCTCACCCTATTTATTTTTACCACTGGTTTGTTGTTTTTTTTTTTAAATTTTATTTCTAGGTGCATTATTCCTTGCTTCCATACTACATCATATTGAATAGTTCTGTCTTGTTTCCCCATTATTTAGAAAACAAGCAATTTCACTCTTAAAGCCTTTAGTAAATGAGTTTTACAGGAGATGAAAAAGTAGACTGGGTGAAATCTAATAAATCCTTTGGATGATGCAAACATCTCCCTGAATTCTTTATCTTTATTAACTATTAGAGGCATGTTCACAACAACCTTTTGATCTATCACTTAAGTCTAAATTACATTCTCTACGGCTTTCTCCATTTACAAAGCCTGCAAATCAAAGCAATTCTCATACTTTCCAGTGTCTGAAGTCACTTATATTTGGCCTTATAAATCCTTATGAGGGTCATTTTTTGGTAAAATATCTAATATATTTTAGGCTATCATCAAACTTTGAAATCATATAAAAATCAACAGATGCATTGGAAATTATAATCTTAGCTAAGAAAGTACCATGAAAATTTACAGCATTAAATTCTGGACACATGTTTTATGTGCTTGTGTTAATTGTCTAGTAGCCACAGGCTTCACAGATAAATGACAGGTAGTAAAAGTCTGATTTAAGGTCTTTGAGTTGTACTGTGAGTTCTTTCTCCTTATTGAATATATTTAAAGGCTATGTAGACCAGCCTCCAAACAAATACATCTAAGTATAATTTTCAAAGATAAGAAGAGCTGGTAGGCTTGTTTTTTGCCTCCATCCAACATGAATTCCAGTTACAAGTCACCTTTACAGAGAAATTTTAACACTTTGGAAATATGCTGGTAGGTAGGTATCATACTCTTATTTGTCCATCTCCAGGACAGGTGCCACCAAGAGGGTGTCCCTGATGAGGAACTGGAAGCTGGTCCCCTGGAGTGGATCTGGAACATAATCTAGTTTTCCCCTTGGTGAAAAAAAAAAATAGGAAGAAAAGTAAAAGAAATCAAGAAAAATAAAAATAAAGCAAAATAAAGCTGGAAAAGAAGATAAAAAGAAAAAGGAAACTTTATTTCTTGTCTCCTTATCCAAAGTGGTTATCCAAATATGTTTGGAATTTTGTTTGATCTTGAAATCTTGAACCTTTTACCTACACAATTAAAAAAACCCAAAAAAGATAAACAAGATATAATAATTAACTTATCAACTCAAATCCCTTCCTCAGCTACTCAGGAATCTCCCAGAAAAGGTTTCTTAGGTTTCTCTTTTCTTCCTCTTATAGGGTTTGGGTTTTTTTCCTCTGTTTGTTTTTGTGGTTTGGTTTTGTTGGTGATGTTGTTGCTGTTGTTTTTTTTTTGTTGTTGGGTTTTTGTTTGTTTTTTTGGTTGTCTTAATTTCTCATCTGTAAATAAACATGAAATTGCTTCAAAGACTCTACAGTAAAAATTTACAAATTGGGCTTATGGAGCTTTATCTGGTTTTCAGAGAAAAATTGTAAGCAATATGTAAGCAAGTATGGAAACACAAAAAATTCAAGAATGTGGCAAACCTGTTTAACAATCATTATGCATTTAGTATTATGGAAAAAATCGAGCAAGCAAGGGACACAGAGAGAAATCAATATTGTTCACCACTGAATAACCACAAATCATTTAATAAAAAAACTGTATTCCATTTTATAAAATGGTGGCAGTTAAAGCCATTAGCTGCTCAAGACTTCTGTTTAACTGGAAACTGTCTGGCTTCTGGAAGAAAAGTCAGTTTAAGCAGTATATTGTCGATAAGGCAGTAGAAAATCTTAGTGCTTGTATCTTAAATGTAACAAGGACTGGAGAAGGGAACCATGAGAGCAAAGCAAACATCTGGATAAGGACTTGCTAAAAGCTCTATGGAAATCATCCATGAGTCTGGAAGAATCTCTGCAGGTCTACAGCCTGCACCCCTAAGAAGCAGGATACTTTTTGGCACCCACCTGAATAAAATACTATTTGCCTAATTCAGATGCTCAGCCTTTTGGTAGAGATCTCCAAGTGGAGGTCTCTAGAAGATATTTTCTGCTTCCTTTCACTGATCAGGGAAACACAACACTGATTTACAGACTGCTTTACTAAGTGCCCAAAAATCAAATACAGCTTAGATACTCAAATTAATTAAATTGAGTGAGTATGCAAATAAATAAATATATGTATAAATATGTGAATGTGTAAAAGTAATTAGAGATGGTGAATGAGAAAATGAAAAGCTCCTTGTTTCAGGCAGGAGACATAACTTTCTCCACACTAAAAGCTCTCCAGTGACAGTAGTTGATCAACTTCATGCAAAAATGTGTCTGCATGTTCTTGAAGCCATTCTCCTTGAGGGCAGCTGTCCAGGAAAGCTGGTCCTGGTGCCTTAAGTGACACAGTGCCTGCTTTTACCACTGAATCCAGGCAGATAAATGTTTTCTCTGCAGAGGCACCAAGCAGGACATCTCTCAGACGTTTGTGGACAATAGTCAGTCATGAGCTTGGACAAAAATAAGTTGTCTTTTAGACGGCTGTGTACACAGCTTTAGAGCGGAACTTGTTCATCTCTGAATAGTTCAGAGAGTAATTAAAATATTCCATCAAAGTTAGGGCTGGCTGGGGAGATCTGCCTATTGATCCACCTACTGATATGCCTTCCCCTGTTGTGATAACTAATGACAGTAGCTGGACTAAGATTTCAGACCCCTGGAAGTCTAATCATGGCCCAGTTATCAACAAGCTAGTTTTGTAAAAAGTCATCTGCAAACAAGTAATTTGATAGAAACATTGACACAAAATTGGATATCCAACAAGATATCTGATGGCTCTGGAGAGTAAGTTCTATGAGAAGCAGTTGAGGGAGCTGGGAAGGGGCTGAGCCTGGAGAAAAGGAGGCTCAGGGGGGACCTTGTGGCTCTGCACAGCTCCTGACAGGAGGGGACAGCTGGGGTGTCAGGTTCTGCTCCCAGGGAACAGGGACAGGAGGAGAGGAAACGGTCTCCAGTTGTGCCAGGGGAGGCTCAGGTTGGACATCAGGAGGAATTTCTTCATGGAAAGCATTCTTCATCCCTAAGCATTGGAAAGGACCGCTCAGGAAGGTGTTGAAGCCATCAGTCCTGGAGGTGTCGAAGTCATCACTCCTGGAGGTGTCCGAGGAGCTACAGGACATGACACTCAGTGCTCTGCTCTGGTTGACAAGGTGGGGATTGATCAAGCTTGGACTCAATTATCCAGGAGGTCTTTTTGAACTTAATGATTCTGTGATTCTGTGACTGGGGAGCAGGGGAAAGATTCCATGAAGAACAATGGATATTTGGGAAAGAAAGAAGCATATTGGAAAATAAGTATCTGTAACTGGGGCAGGACATCTTTGCAAGAGATGAAATCAATGCAGCAGTCGAGCTACAGCATTCACAAAATCACAAAAACTTGTTCTATTATTATACACCTAAGGACCTCTTGAGGTTTTTTTGTGGGTTGGTTTTTTTTTTTTTTCTTTTGTTGGTTTTTTTTTGTTTTGTTTTTGTTTTTGTTTAGGAACAGGGAATCCCAGCAGCCGTGATCCTGGACCAGTCACAGTGACCACTTGATATTAAAATCATGACCTACATTTCTGTGATGTCATAACACCCTTCAAGCATCTCAAAGCCCAGTCATTTAGGAAAACCTGAAGTAATTTCATTGCCTTGAATTACATTCCTTTAACTTCCTTTAATTTACTAAAGTACTCTGAAATCCAGTTATGACAGAGATCCCAGTGAGTCAACATTACCTACCCTCTGCAAGGGACACGCTGCACAAGTCTGTTACATAAGAATAATTCAGCCAGTACATTGTTGAGGGCCAGAAATTCCATGGTGGAAAATACAAATTTAACTTAGGGAAAATAAATCCCCAAACCCTAGAGAGTCTACAGTGAACCGATATGAATCAATAGAAATTGAAGTTTTTTGCTAGATAATCCTAGCCAATCTCCGTGCCTTTGAGCACTTTCAGTCTGACATAAAAAGATACAGATCTGTGGGAAAGTAAAGCAACACTACACAGCTCAAGCTCCCAAATAGATTTCATTGTTGCCAAGAGAATATAATGTGTGGTACATTCCAGTTACAGGGGTGGAAAAATAACAATTCTCCTTTAATGCCAGTGGCTTAGAAGTCTGCCTGGATAAAATTAACTTTGCAATTAGGGTTATGATTCAGCACTTTAATAAATTTCCGTTTATACAAACCACTGGAAGAAAAGAGATGGCTAATTATAATTGATGAGGTGGAGCACCTTAGCAGCCTGCTTTCTTAAGGAAAATGCTTGGGACGTGGCTGTAAGAGAGCTGTGTTTTTTCCAGTAATTGCTGTAATCAGGTCTGGAAAAGTAGGTGATCTGTGAGTAAGCCAACTCCTACTCTAACAGCAGGAGATTGCATCTGACCTTAATATTCATGCCATGTGATGATGATTGCACACATTCTTGCCTCAAAGAAGTAAGAGTACAATCAAAGGTTTTAAAATTACATCATGTGGAGCATCTCTGCCGCTCTCTCCCTGCACAGCAGGGTGTGCAGGCAGCAGCCCTGCTCATCCCTGACTTGCTGCTGAGCCTGGGGTTTGCTGAAAAGTCCTGGGTTGGAGATTCCAACGTCAACCCCGTGCCAGAAGTGGGTCAGAGGGTTTTGCAAACAGCAAAATTATGTGAATGGGTTGCTTAAGGATATGCTGGTGTCTGGGCAGAAGCACAGCCCTGTGTTCTCTGCAGCCCCCACCAACTGCTGGTCTGGCACTTAGCAGATAACATCTGCTTCTGGAAACTAAACCTGTTCCAAATCTTTCCCAAAAAAGCAGATTAGTGGAATGAAGCTTAAACAAACATGATAGATTTTCTTGTCCATGAACATGCTTGAGAAGTTTATCTACTCCCATGTCCTACTGAGACATTCAGCTTGTTTTACTCCGCTAATAAAGTCATGAGTAAAGCATGGGAATGGCAATGAATAATTGAAAAAAAAAAGAATAATGACTTTTAGATGTACTGATACTATATGAAATTCAGAATGATCTCCCATAACTTATGGCAGCAGCTAATTAGTCCAACTTTATGTGGTAATTTAGGTCTTGTGTGCATGGAAGGAGTCCAGAAAAAAGTTACTTATTTTTTGTTCTGCCTTCCTAAAATCCTTAAAGGCAGGGAAAGTGCATTCTCACATTTGAGATTCTGGAGGTCCCATTCTACTGCTGTTCCTGGTTTGTTCAGTCCAAGACATGCCTTAAAACCAGCTGGAGCAAAAACTGGAACTTTTGCCTTCCCTACCTTCATTCTTCCTCTCTGAGAGGGAAGGTTTTCATTAACATTGACAAAGACATTGAGGTACATTCATCAGTTTCTAAAGAAGACACATATATTCAAATCAGCAGCATTCTCATGTTCATTGGCTTCACAAAGATTTCTTCTAGGCTGGGATGTCAATATTTTTAAAATTTTGACTTTCAGTTTATCCAGGCATTTGAGTGGATGGGAAAACTGGGAAATCAGCCATGGTGGAAGGGACCCGTTTTTCGGCTCTGGCTAGATCCATCTTCATTAAATAAACATCAGATACTGGACATACATTCAAAATGAAATCACTGTTCAGCAAAAAACATGCTTGGGCCAAAATGACAATAAAATGTTGAAACTTTCCTGTTTGCTATTGGAGTTTTTTTGGATAATTCCTAGAAGGGTCACTTTTGTTTCTATTCTACTGTTCTTATTATTTTTACCCTTTTCTTTTTGTGGGTTTTTTTTTTTTTTTGGGGGGTTTTTTTTTTTTTTTGTGTGTGTTTTTTTTTTTTTTTGTGTTTTTTTTTCCTGCTTGATTTGGGTTTTTTCTTTTCTTTTCCTTTTGCTTGCTTTCTTTGTTCTGCTTTCTCATTGAGTCATACAGGGCTAGACAAAATGCTAGAAAATGAACCTAAGGGAGCAATCCCACACTGGGAATTGTGCCAGATGATCTATCTAGTGTTTTCCATCTGTTCCATCCCTTGCAGTGCACTTTTCACTGGACTGTCAATATGAACTGGGGGAGTGGTGTGGATGTGAGTGTATTTGTAAAAATGTTCCTGTAATTCATCACAGGTTTTTTGTATCCCACGGTGCTTTTTCTGTTTAATTCTTGGATGAAATCATGTTAATGGAAGGCATTTCAATGTAGGGACAGCAATGAGAAGGGAAAGGTGGCATCTGGGGCACACTGCCAGGCCCCTCTACACATCCTCAGAGCTGAAGCAGATCTGTCACCCGTCACCATAAAGGCCAGAGTTATGAAGAAGTCTCTCTTGCTAGCCCTGAACCAGAATGGTGCCTTCACCAACTTTTCTTTGCAGCCAGAGATGTTGAGAAAACCTCAAAAACCTCCTTCAGGCTGCCATTAGTTCATTCAAGTTGAAAATAGGTAAACTTAATAAGAATTTTCTTTAAGGCAATATCCCAAAATGTTGTTATCTCTGCATCCTGCTTTCACTGGGTCAATTTAAAGCACTCTGTGCTGAAAGAGCTCCAAATTAAACCCTCTGTGATGATGTCCCAATTTAATGTGGATTTACTACAGAGTACCAGTAAAATGAGAAAAAAAAAGCTCTAAGTTTTCACTGCCTATTAAAAACACAGACTATTCTTAGGTGAAGCTACAGGAAAAGAAAAGATGTCAGAGATTCCTGAGAATCCTCTAAATTCCAGAGACTCCACTAAAGCATCATAGGTTGGGAACACTCTCTGTGTTCATGTCTTTAGCATTCTTCATACTCTGCAACTCCCTCTTAAACAAGAAAAGCAGCTGCTAAAGGGGCTTTGGGAATTATTTTTCCCCCACCCTGTATTTTCCTCTCCCTCCTTCACATTACTTAAGAACTACTGCCTAGGAAGATGCCTTGAATAGAGACAGAGAAGATTATGAGCTAGTTATCAAATTAACATTAGATATCTTTATATCACATTGAAATCCACAGGAGGAAGATATTTCTGGCCGCTGCTTGTGTTGAGCTTGTCATTTTAATTTCTCAGCATGAAGAACCAAGCGATCACATCACTGAGCAGCAGCCTCCCATCCAAACTGTCTGCACGACCTCTGCTGAGGTTCAGCTGTACTGGCAAAGACACCCTGCTCTCTGCTTCATCCTGGTTTTAGGTAGCACAGCCATGGCTCTGATAAAACACAGCCACATCAACCTGCACAGAGAACAAGCGCTCCTTTGTGCACCGTGCCGTGGTGCTTCAGCAGCAGCAAGGAAAAACACAAACACTCCTTCCATGCCCCCGGGATACAGTGAGTTTTCAGTGCTGCTGTCTTTTAATTCTGGTCTATTACATGCTCCCTAAATCTGAAACTGAAGTTTGCCCAGTAGAAATGTTCAGAACATATTTATCATGATCTCAGCTTGATGTACCCCTGATTTATGTGTTTGTGTTCAGGCTTCTCTCAAATCTGTCTCTGTGAGGCTCCATCTATCATAGAACAGTTCTGCTCTGGGTTCCTCAGTAAGTTAACACTGATAGCATTTTCCATCTGAGATGAAAATGAATCCTTCTCTCCCTCTCTCTTGTATTTTCATTTATTTACTTATTTTAGTCTGAAAGGGAACTGATAGATACCTTATGTAAGTATCCATCTTAATTACTTGGCTTTGCCTTCTTATCTGATTGTACTAGTCAGCACTTAGAGAATTCCTTCTCACTTTCCACCCAACAACTGTCCTCCAAATTTAATGTATTTTTATTATTTTTTTTATTCCATATAGATTTGTATCTTGGCTTTGCTTGGCCTTGCAGAACTTTCTAGGAGTTTGCTCCCAGGGGTAACTTGTCATGCTCATGCATCTCTACTGCTTCTCCCAAGGAAAAAAGTGTGTGCAGCAGCATGCTCAGCTTTTCCAGGGCTTGCCTGACTTGATTTAAATGCACAGGCTACTTCTTTTCACTCATAGATTGAAAGAGCAAAAGTTTGAGATCTCTGAGTCCACCTATCATCTTTACATACGCATCAGATAACACCACTGTGCACTAAAAGCTTTCCAAGACACTACAGATCTTTCAGTCCAGTGCCAGTCATCCCTGGTCACTCAGAATACATCCTGCTTTACACAATTAAAATGCACAATCTCAGGTGAGGTGTTTTATTCTCATGTGTATGATGATATACTGTTTGTGTAGGTATCTCTTCATCGTGTTCCACCGTGCAGCATGGGTTTGGTCTTTGGTCCAGGGTTTCCATCAGTCTTGCACAGTGCTGTGAGTGGCCCTGTGATAGGCAGAGTCTTGCCTGAACTAAAGCTGGAAGTTTACAATACAGGAGTTTTTGCTGAAGAACCACAAGTTTATAGCAATGAATGCTAATACCTTGATTACAGTGTGTGGCAATTACACGCTCAGTTCCTTACTCTCATCCTTCCTAGACATGAAGGATGAGCTTGGATCCAGAGGGGAAAAGAAGAAGGGAAAAAAAGAAAAAAAGAAAAAAAAAGAAAAAAAAAAAGAGTGTAATCCTTGAAAACCCCTAAACAGCCCAGAAATCAGGTTTTGGAAGCAAAACTTTGCCATAAGAAAATGAGATCATGAAAGCTTCCGCGTGTCTGAAAGCAATAAAGTCAGAAAACAATGCACACAACTGCCAAGCCCGGCCACGCTCTCCTTCCATCTGTTGATGGTTATCCCTTAGGCAGGTCCATGATGCTCAGCAAACTAACAAGGAAATGGGAGAAGTGAGATAAACTTAATCCAGCAATCAGATGAGTGGTCCAGAGATTGCAATATTTGACAACTGTTTGTCACACAAAATATGGGTTGAAACCCGAAAGCAACCAGACACTGTTTGCTGACTCCCTAGAGACATGCCCTAATGTTCCTGTGTTGGCAGGACATCCCACCCCCCCTTAGTGCAGAAAACCGAGGGGACACACCTCTGTGGCTCGGAGAATGTCCCTCTCCTCATGCCAGCTCAGTGACTGACCTGTCTGCTGCGGCTGGTGGCTGATGCCAGCCACGAACATCAGTGGAAGGCGCACATCTGTCTGCAAGAAAGGGGCCTGGCACCACCAGCTGGCTGCACAGAGCCCTCAGAGTGGTGGCCAGATGGCAGACATGGCTCCTGTCCATCCTAGTTTAGACACAGATGATGGCTGGGCTCAAAAATGCCTCAACAGAGACTGGGAGTGAAGCTTTCATTCAGATTCAGAGGTGGTGACTCCATCTCATGGCAGGGAAGAAATCCATATTTGCAAAGAAATCACTTTCTCTGCAAGTATAAAAGAATAAATTTATGCATGAACTTATATATACCTGTACATATGCACAAAATAATATGTGTATGTAAATATAAGCATATAGATATATACAAATGTATGTTTGCTTGGCATTTCAGGGAATAACCAGGGGCAAAAAATTTAATTTAATTCATATCTATTTCTTCTGTTTCACCTTCTTCAGAATTGACAGTGTTGGAGAATAGTTGGGGAAAACCATATAAAAAGAATTGAAATATTTTTTTGCAGATAGCATAAACTGCTCCAGTTTCTTGATTGTGATTAATGAGGCATAAACATCAGAAAAGCTTTGCTTCAGAGAGATGTCCAAACATTCAAGTGATTATCCAAAGCTTGTTCAAAAATCTGATCTGGAAGGAAGAGTTTTGTTTTTCTTTCTTTTTGGTTTTGGCATCATTTTGCAATATATGTATATTAATATTCCTCAGCTATTATGGGAATGGATTGGGAGTCACTTTTAGCCCCCGGTTATAAATCCATTTGCAAGGGATTTCCATAAAGAATATAGAGACTGTAGAATATTAATAAGTCACTGAATGGAAAATAGTCCCAAAATTAATTCTTCATATACATTACAATCTTCTCAGAAATTCCTTTATATCTGGAAAAAAAATCACATTTTTAAAATACTTATATTACAAATACTACTTTGTACAGTTAAGCACCAATGGAACAAATTTGCATGCAGTTATTTTATTATTTGCAATTAATTTATCTAATAAGATATAGCCTCTACCTCAAAGAGAACACAAGCAAACAGAGAAGGCAGAAAAAATAAATATAGAAAAAAATTATTATCCCTGTTACAAAACTGAATTTCTGCACTATGAGGGATTTCATAAGCCCTATAATATTAGGAGACTATAATATTAATGTTCACTGTGGAAAGAAAAAAAATATGAAGAGACTTGGCATGGTTATGCTGGATGTTTTGGTATGACATTTTCAATTGAAATGATGTTTCCAGTGTTACTGAAGCAAAGTTGTTTTTTTTTTTTCACCACACTGCATCAAATAGAAAGCCTTAAGTTTGATATAAAGCACTATTTTCTTAAGGCTGGCAAGGAGAATTTGGACTTCAGTGAGGTCAAAGTGTTAATTAAAAACTTATTTGCTGTTATACCACGTAATGGTGAAGCAAATCCTAAGGTTTTGAGGTAACAAAGGTCTGTGTGCTTGTAAAAAGCCTCTGACAGCTGAGCAGGGATGGGACAAAAAGCCATGGGTCATGTAGTATGACAGATTCAAGACAGATGTGACTGTAAGACTTCTTAAAATCTTCCTACGATATTCCTAGCTTGTGGTCGCTTCTGATTTCTTCCCATTGCAAAAGACTTCTGACTTCCCGTTACGGAAAAGGATGGAAAAAAAAAGAAAATAATAGCTTAAAAACTTAAAAAGTTAAAACAAAGGAAAAGTCATTTATTTAACTGTATCTCCTTTATAAAAGTCAAAAGCTTTACAGAACAACCCCTGCCACTTAACTAACTTCTATATTGTTAGATCATATTTCCACAAAGATAAGTGTAAATCTGAAGAAAACATTAAGGATGAAATAAAAAGAATCAAAATAAATTTAAAAAAAAATGTGAAAAAATGAAAACATGGCTCTGACACTGACACATTGTGTCTGCGTGTGTCCAGTTGTTCCTTGACCATCTCCAGGGAGGAGTACTCCACTCCTTCCCTGGGACTTATGGAACTGAGGCAGAAAATGTGCTCCTGGATGCAGTTTTCAGGACAAAAGAAGAGGGAAAAGAGAGGTAAATTCAGGGAGGAAAACGTAGCTCACAATAGTGAGGATGACAGTAGGATTTCTTTCTCCTGAACAAAAGTGAGCCGAAGTCGGTGGTGTTGGCAGTGCAACTGATTATTCTTTAATCTGGACTGATCCTAACGTCTCAGAATAGTAAAACTGCAGCTGTGAGTTCTCCAGACTGAAAAAAACTGGCATTTTCACACCTGCATTCAATGTCTCAGGTAAAACAGTCTAAGAGCTTCTGGTGAGTGGGGGAAAGTGCCAGAGCCTTAATTTATACAGACAGAACCTGTCTCCAGATTAATTTACACACGCATTTAGAATAACTTTTTTTAGAATAATGGCATTATTAGATAGATGCATCCCTACCATCTGTAAATTAGGACAACATGGAGCATAGTTTAAGAACATGGAGAAAATAAATTAGATGTCCAACATCTTTCATGGTACCCCTCCCAGGATCAGTGTTCATAGCTCTTGTGAAGTATTTCAGACATTTTAGGGATAACAAGAATTCCTTGATGAGTCTGTGGAAGTCATGTTCCAAAACCCAAAGTGTGAAAAACAGGTTTAGCCAGACAACACTCATTGTTCAAGATAAACAATTTCCAAAGGAGAAGAGAATATATGCATTTGTTTTTCTCAGAAAGAAGTAATTGAGACTGTAGCTGTGACACCAGGGGCCTTTTTCCACTATGGTATCTAGAAAGTAAGTTCACAAATTAATAGATATTAACAAAGCAAAGAAAATTCAATGCATCAGCAGACAGCAAATATTTGAACAATGAAGTGAATGAAATGCCAGATGGAGGATTTATGACACTATAAAAGATCCCCTGTGGGAACAAGCTATCTTTTCTCATCCAGAAAAATATGGCCTGTGTTTCTGTCCTCTAATAAAAGCCCAGGCCAACCTCACAGGTTATTTATATGTGGGTTGTTTTTTTTTTTAGAACATCTGGTTATTCCTATATGAGCAATAAGCAAAATCAGACTCATAATGCTGTTAACATTGATCATTAAACGCTACTGAGAAGTTAAAGTGATCTAGAGTAAATTAATTAATATGCTGTGTTTTCTGGTGCACTGCACAGTCTGATACATGATGCAGATTGGCCACAGACTCTCTTGCTGCCTCTGGTGCTTTTTTGCCTTCTGCACAAAGGACAGATTTTTGTTGGTGACATTATCTCTGGCTGAAGAGGTAAGAAAAGGTATTATGGGCTTGTGAGGCATGTTCTTAGATGCCTCTTCTTCAAACTCAGGGAAAAGAGAGGGAGAATAAACCATATCTAGTAAAATACATAGTAGGACTCACATGAAATGGGTCCTGCTCTGCTCTACTCTGCTTCAGAAGCAAGCAGCAAATGCTTTCTAAGAAGTTAAATAATTGAGTTAAAAAGGGGGAAAAATCCACAAACAAAAAAAATAAAGCAAATAAACAAACAAAAAACATTGAGAAAAAGGACACACTGAAAAGAGAGGTCAACAACTTAAACCCATAAGAAAAATCTACCCCATCTATTTAAAATGTTTGTGAATACAGGTACAAAGGATTGCACTGATCTCTCCCAGGATCATACTCTAGTTGCATACAAACCATTCATTTGAGCAAGAAACTGCCTTTTACTGCCTTTAACACTGGGGAAGGAATAAAAAGGCTTCCAAGTTTTATTTCCCCTTCTTTTCCTACACATTTTTGTCAGCATTGATCCCAGTCCTGGATCCCTCTCCTAAAAAAACCAATCCATGTCTCTTTGAAGAAAAGGCCACTACCTTTTGAAGAAAAGGCCACTACCTTTGCAGACACCATTTTTAGAGAGCTCTGCCCAGTCTCCAGCTGCTTCTTCAAAAGTCAGAAGACCAGCAGGTGCTGTGTCACATCTGCTGGCCTCATGAGGGCACCTTGGATGGTCTTGTGCGTCTGGAATACATCAGACACTTGAAAGTACTGAGATCTCTTCCACTGAGTTTAACAAGAGAAAATAACCCGCTTTCCTTGCCCCACAGAAAAGCAGTGTGCCACAGCTGCACTTCAGTTTTCAAAGTAATTCTCCCTTTGACCTTTGCAGTAGTCTTTTGTGGCCATTTGTGCTGCTTCTTTTTGCCTTAGCTCCTCACTATGGAACAAAATATATCCTGCTGTCCAGATCCTGTGCATTATAACTTAAAGTTTTTAACCTATGGATATTAATTGATTGTACTCTCTTCCAAGCAAACCTTGTGAATCTTTATAATGGAAATAACTTTTGTGGGATTTTTTTCTGCTTTGCTTGTTTGCTTTCCCACTGTTTGCTGAAGGACAACATTGAACTTGGAGCTTGCTTTTATGAGAAATTGTGGTTTTTAATGCAAAGGCTAAATATCATCTACCACTTCTGTCTGATTGCAGAGTTCTGATGGCAAGCAACATAAATAGTGGTTTCTTACAATTTCTGATTCTGTCATGAGGCAGAAAATTGCAGGGTTTTAGTTATTTGCTAATGCATCGCCTCTTTCCATAATTCCAGCTGCAGTGGCTAAAACAAGTGCATCAAAACTGTCACAGAGCTGTTTTGGATAACAAAGCAAAACAGTGACATTTTTGTGTGAAAATGAGGCAGCTGTACTGGTGCATATGAGCAAAATAGGTAAAACAGAGCCCAATCTCAGCCTTAATCACCTGCTAGAATTACCAAAGTGACAATTATTTGCAATGGGAAGCAGAACTGCATAGCGAACGAAGTTTGTCACATTTCACTGAAAATCAAAGCAAAAGCCAATCTCTGAACACACTGTGGAAGTGCATGAAGCCTTATTTAAGTACTTTAGGAAAATACAGGCGTGCCTGGATGTGTCATGGGTTTATAGTAAAGCACAGCCATTGGATTTTTGTATTTCATGGGTAATAGTTTTATCTTTCTTTGAAGAGATTTTGTTAGTTTACTGTAGCCTAGTCCTAGCTCATTTTGTGTACAGAAACCCTCGGAACATTTTGCCATGCCATGCTCTGCCACGCCACGCTGACCACCCTTTGCTCTCTGAGCTGGCCACAGCCATAGGTCTCTCTCCATTTTTTTACTATAGAAGTCCTTGCTGGGTAAAAGTGCTGTCTAACCTAGTCTGTGCAACATTTGCTGGTTTTTTTTTTAATCTCAGAGTAAAATCTGGCTGTCAGGTTTTATAAATCACAAGGGGAACATTTAAAAAGCTTAATCAGTAAGCCTTGAATAAAAGACCAATCTTTCTTGATCCTAAGATGAATTTGAATATTTTTTAAAATTTTCCTTTTTTTTTTTTCTATTTTGGATAATAATGATGTTCTTCTCTGGTGAATTATTTCAAGATTAATGCAGAGGGTTTATTCAGCCACTGTTTAGCATTATTGATTGTGTCATCATATGAGGCATTGCTGGTTGACCATTATGTCTTGTTTGCAGTTTATAAAGATGCTGAACAGGATGTGAAACTCAATAATGCATCAGCAGCAAATGCAAATTTTCTATATTTACTGAAGAGGGGGGAGGTAGCCCACTACAAAGAAGCAAACAAACAAAAAAGGAGAATATTAAGCCAGGCTTAATGGGTTTATGGGTTTTGTCAGCAGCCTCCATCATTTTGCTTTTCCAAATGTGCCAAACTGACAGAAACCTCCATGGTTATGTGGGCCTTTTCCAGGTCCCTGATGCCCCAGCATTGCCAGCTGCTGCTGTTGAGTCAGTGACAGGCTCTGACTTCTCTGTGAAAGCCAAAGGGTCAACTTATGGCTCCAAAGCTCCCTTTTCCAGGTCACAGCTCCTTTCAGGAATGTAAATCCTCAGCTGGGATGTGGTAGTTGATATTCCTGACAAGATCACTGCTGATGGGATGATGGGAATAAAACATCACACTTTTTTAAAAATTGTTTTGTTTTGTTTTTTTGTTTTTAATGACATTTTGCAGGAACAGATTTTCAAAGTGGTCCAGTCTTCTAGTTAACTTTGCAGATAGCAGAAGTTCTCATTTGTTTCATCTCCTTTTCCTAGAAGTTTCAGTCCTTACAATCATGAAATGGCTGTGCTTGTTCATAACACAGTTTTGCTTATTTTTAAGAGAAACTCTAACTGCACTGCTTTCTGATTTTTAGCTCTAAATCCCTGGAATTCATTACATTATTTTCTTTCATCATTACAAGAATTAAAATAGATTATCAATCCCTATTAAGTAAGTTTTCAGAGGCTAGAACTGTGGAATACTCTGAATGCCTTAATGAGCAGCAAGATGTGTATTAGTATCCATAAGGAAGAAATTCACATCCAAGCTTCAAGAAGGTGTTTATAAATTGAAAAAGCTCATGGACCATTCTCATAGAATTATATCATTCTGACCATATTTGATCATTTATAACATTATATACATTTATATCATTTGCATCATTTTTATCAGAATCAGTGAGGTTGGAAAACACCTCTGAGATCGTCCATCATGTCAACCAGATCATGGCACTGAGTGCCAAATTGAGTCTCTCCTTAAACAACTCCAGGGAAAATGGCTCCACCACCTCCCTGAGGAGCCTATTCCAATGCCCAATCACCCATTCTGTGAAGAAATTCCTCCTATGTTCTACCTAAACCTTCCCGGGCACAGCTTAAGACTATGTCCTCTTGTACCCTCCCTTGTTCCCTGGGGTCAGAGCCCGACCCCCACCTGGCTGCCCCCTCCTGTCAGGAGCTGTGCAGAGCCACAAGGTCCCCCCTGAGGCTCCTTTTCTCCAGGTTCAGAACCCGCAGCTCCCTCAGCTTTTCCTTGTAAGACTTGTGCTTCCCCAGCCCTGTTCCCCTTCTCTGGACATGCTCCAGCCCCTCAGTGTCCTTCCGGAACTGAGACACCCAGAACTGGACACAGCACTCATGGCATGGCCTCACCAGTGCTGAATACATGGGAAGAATCATTGCCCTTGGTCTGTGGCTGGGACAGCCCAGGGGCCATTGGCCTCTTGTCCCCCTGGGCACCCTGGGCACCCTGGGCTCGTGTCCAGCCCCTGGCACCAGCACCCCCAGGGCCTTTCCCAAAGGGCCCTTTCCAGCCCCTCTGCCCAGCTTGGAGCTGCAGGGAACCCAAAGCAGGACCCAGCTCTTCTCCTTGCTGCCCCTCACCCCATTGGCCTCAGGCCATGGATCCAGCCTGCCCAGACCCCTCTGCAGAGCCTTCCTGCCCCCAGCAGATCCACACTCCCACCCAGCCTGGTGTCCTCCATGAATTTACCATGGGCAGACTCGATCCCCTCCTCCAGATCCCCAGAAAAGATTTTAAACAGGGCTGACCCAGCACTGATCCCTGGGCACATTACAGATTACACATTGCACCATTGCAGCTAAGATTGAGGAATCCTTCTGATCCTTAAAAATTCCATCTCAGTTTTTCAAAGAAGATTCATTTCCTGGGGAGTTTTCTGTATTTCTCATCTTGTGACAGAAACAGCTGAGACTGTTCATGGTTTCTCAGATATTATCGAAAATTAATGATGAGCAAGGAAAAATATTATTTTTAATTGAAAAAAATAAAGATTTTTTTCTTAAAATTTTTCAAGCTATAGGTTTAAATCTTAATTGATGATGCTGACTGAATTTGAGTATAACACGGTTTCTTTGCAACTTGTGTTATACAAATGGGCAGTTTTCCAGATGGTAAGAAAAAGGGGATGAAGTTCAACTGATGTCACTGGTCACCAAATGATCCATTCCAGCAGCACTGGAAAGAAAACAGTTGAATTAAGAAGTCAGGGTGAAGGGTGGAGGTGGAGGGAGAAGCACTCAGTTGTAATGGGTGAAATCAGACAAGGTCTTTCACCAGTTTCATGAGGCAGGAAATGTATTAGGATATTGATCATGTCAAAGTGTTTTCTTCCCAGAGCTAAAGTTTTACCAAGTACTGAAGGGGAAAAAAAGGGGCAGCACTGTAATTACTATACTGCTTTTTATAAGTTTTTAGACTTCATCAATAGTTTTGATTCCACTCTAAGTTTTACAAGAAAAAAGAAACCACTCTTGAGTAGTTTCAGAGAAGACCTTATGCCTAAGGGAAGAAAGGTGTTTCAAACTATGACACTGGAAGACATTATTAAATAACAGTAAAAAAATCCCTCTTTTATACTGTCAACCTTTTTTTCCATAGAAATTCTCAAACTCGAAGCTAAAATGGGAGTAGCCTTGGGAGAAATAGTGTGAAGGTTGTCTCAGTTTATTCTTTTTTAGAGTAGATATCTACCTAGATTCCTTTACACATAGCTGCAAGGTTTGTGCAGAGGAAGATGAACGAATTATTTTATTTTAGTTACATTGGGGTCCTGTACTAAGCAATTTAAAAGAGAAAATAACATTGTTAAAGATAGGTGAATAAAGCAAGAAAATATGAACTATCTGCAGCCCTTCCTTTCCTTCCCATTCTCCTGCTG
>NW_005054365.1:165435-195093 GCF_000277835.1 Geospiza fortis
ATTATTGTTTCCCAAGGGCAAAAACCTGCAAGTAGAAAATCTGTTTGTGAGGAAAAGAAATAAAAAATTAGGTGGGTAATATTTATTATGAAAGTAGTAAAATCATAGCATCAGCTTTTTGCAACCTTGAGTATCTATAATGAGGCAATTAAGCTACCAAGTAAATCTATCAGTAGGACACAAAGGCATTAACAAGTGCATACCCTGGGTACATTCTTATCTCTGTGCAAGGAAAATTTGGGCATGCAGGCAGGAAGGAAACAGAACCAGGGTGCCAAAAACCCTTCCAGCAGCACTGATGGGTGCCAGAGCTGTGGGGAATGCCATGGCACACTGCCCATGGGAACAGCAAACATAATTTGGGAATTGCAAGGGACAGGATGGTGAACAAAAAGGACGCTCCAGGTATTTCTCACATTAGCATATTTTGTGTGTTTTTATGCAGCACAAACCATCACCCTGGGCTCTGTTTCTACAGTAGAAATGATGAATTTGATTCAGGAGCCACTTCATGAAATTCTTCAGCCAGTTTTATGCCTCAGGTCAAACTATAACAATTACGGTCTCAAAATTATGAGTTTATAGCCTCAATTATGATATTACAGCCTCATTATGTTCTCAAAATTATCCAAGCTTCTTAAGAGTCAGCACAAAGGTTAGCAAGGCTTGAAAATAAATGGTAGTTGCAAAGAAAAAACCCGTTCTCTTAAGACAGGTGGTGTTCTCTCCCTTTGGGCGGGGAGGAAAATTTGGATGCTGGAAAGTACTCTTGGAAACCTGCGCCAAATATCCTTATTCATTGAATAGAGCTCTTTTGGACTAAAAAATCTTACACTAATGGAAAGGGGTGAACAACTGGCCTGTGGAAAACTTGAATCTGTAAGAACCACTATTTAAATGGAGTGATGCTTTGCTAGGAAAACAGCACGAGTTATTGAAAATATTTCCTTATGTCTATTTTTCTGGGTGTATATATACCTGCATATATACAACACAATTTTTCTGTATTTCATTTAATTTCTCTGAGCTCCTTCACTTGTTATCTGTGCAAGTAGAAAAAATTGATCTCAGCTCCCTCTTTCTTCTAGTGCCAGCTTGCAAGAAAATAAATGTCATGGAGGCACTATGGAGAGAATGTGATAGTAGAGCAGTCTTTTCTGCTTTGCAGACAAAGGATGATGATGATGGCACAAAAAACACCCTTGATAAAACAAATATGTCCATGATACTTTCTCTGTTACACTACGGTCCTTTTCTTCCAAAAAATATCCATTGCTCAAAATCTCTCAAAGTATGAATGAGGAGGAAGAAATCATGAGAAGAAACAGACACTAATCTGAATTCTCCCATGGCTTCTTTTCATTGTCATAGTGTTAAAGCTATTAAAAAAACCCACAGTATACTGTACTAAATAATACATTAATATGTTTAGCTATTTCAAGAAATTGGCGGTGGTTTCAAGCATTGGAGCTCAGTTGTGCTCCAATGAAGAAGGGGGACCTGACTTTAAAAGACTAAGTTGAGTGATATCCAAACAAATGCCATTGAAGGTGTTACAAAGCTAGAATAAAGAATTAGGAGGGTTTTCCAAAATCACTAGTGTTTTTGATAAATATCAGCCTTGACCCATTCCCAGAGCCTCTTGAAGAATTCCATCCTTTCACACCTTGACTTAGATGCTGCTGTCTGGAGCAAGGATCCTTAGTGACCCCGTTACTGTCTGCAAGGATCCCATCAAAAGATCAATGCCATACAAACAAATAAGGAAATAAACACACACACCTTCACCCCCTTCTATTATCTCTCTATCAAGAATAGAGATTGAGTCTCAAGATAGCTTAGTAAGTGTTACACTAAGTTTTAGATCGCTTCCCTGCCTGACATGACAGTCAATAAAATATCAAAAAATATTGTAGCTTCTGCAGTTTGTCTGGCATTGCTTTTGGCCTGATAAACTTGAGGTGTTGTTATTCATTACCCTGTCAGTCAGTCCTTGAAAGCTGAGAGATTTCTAACTTCTCCCTTGAAATGTGTCATGATGGATAGAAGATGACTGTAGGCATTCAAATGGGAAACATGGAGCTGGAATCCTTCTCTTCACCAGTGACCCAAACCAAAGAAAGCTGGGCTGGCACAGGAACAGGACTTTTGGCACAAAGTCTGGTAAGGCTTCTAACCCTCTCCAAAGAGCCATGGCATGGTTTGAGCTGAGAGGTGAAAGGCATTGCAAAATCTGTTAAACCATTTAACAGACTTCTGGTTTTATGATACAAATATCCCCCAAAAAATTTACTTTCTGTAAGATGATTGATACAAATGAAGCCACCGGAAGTCACAGAGGACACATTTATATCTTTCTGTTTAAACAAACCATGAAATTCTGCTGCTCTGACACTCCCACTTGGAATTGTTGGGACAGTCTGGGGTACTTTATTTGCCTGACACAATTGTCATTTTCCCAGATTATTTCAGGGCACAGTGCAGAAGCTAGCACACACAAGGGACAATGCAAAATAAGGAATGTGAATGCAGTTACTCTCTTTCAGAGAGTGAGGAAGTTTAATACTCTGGATATTGACATGTCAGAGTGGAATGGTCTGGGAATAATGGTGGATGCATCTAACCATTTATTAATATGGTTGTGGCCTTAGCTACTGACTGATCCAGTTTTAGCTGGTAGTCTCAAATGAGAAGTGCTGTAATTTTACTAAGGCTAGAAAGGTATAATTCCTGTAGGCAGGAAATACTACTAAGAGAAAAATCTGTGTTGTTCCATTACATTTTGCTCCTGTATAGACATTTGGACACATTCTTTAGACTGATAACCCAGATTACCCCTCCAGGACCACAGATAAGGACTGATGCTCAAAGTTCCTTCACCCAGTTGTGAAGAGGTGTATTTTATTTAGGATTCTGCCCATACTTTTAAGCATGCCCCCAGAACAAACTATTTTCTCATCATCGTTATTTGGATTCCATAATTGTTCCATGTTTTCCATATTGTTCCTATTGTTCCAAATGTTTCCATATTTTAATTAAATGAGAAGATCCCCAAAGCCTTCAGAAAATTGTCCAGAAGAGGACACTGTTTATATAAATGCAGTATAAATAGCAAAAATCAAAAGCAGTTGGCAAAAATTTCTCACAGTAAAATCATTAGGCCTTCTTAAAAACAAATAGGTATTAGAAATATCCAAAGATATATCAAATGCAATATGGCTTTTTTTGACCCTAATGACCTCTCTTGATTCATATTCAGATTGGGGCCCTTACAAATATTTTCTTTGCAAAACCGAAAAGATTTACTCATTTCATGCCACATACTCAGAATTTACTAGTTTTTATCATCTAAGTAGACTTTCCTTTGTCTTATTGGATTTTTTAGGATGAACAGAACTACTTTTTTTAGATACTTATCGGGACCAATCCCGCAAAGTATCAAACTGCTGAGTACTTGTCTTAGATTATATATGTACCTAAACATTATTTTAATCATTACATACAGCTTATTACCTGTCCTCCTTTCTTTACCATCTTATGATCTCATATGACTTCTAAGACAAAGCCTCATTTAACAGCTCTTACATTAATTTTTAAGGAACTGAAATTTTAACTCAGCTGTCTGTGTTAGAAGGGCTTGCATAGCACAGTTTTCACAGTAGGACTACTGCAGCAGCAGTACATGATAAATATGGTTTAGCACATTCCTTCAACATTTATGTGTTGATGTTGCTGAATATATACATAATATACACAGAGGTTCAAAGATATATGCCACACTGTCATGAAATGAATCAGAGCACTTAATGACAGAGAAAATATAGAAAGTCATATTGTAGCTCATGGTTCATGTAATCAGGGTCATCCAGGCTCTCAAAATTGAAGATTAAGCTTTTAAAACTACCATAAATGAGTCAGAAACCTTCAATTAGACACACTAACTTCTTCAATAACATTCAAATGAAAAGTAAGTCTCATTTAATAGTGAAATAGGGGGAAGACTGTGACTGGTGTAATACAGTATAATCGTGAAATATAGGAAAGATAATGACTAGTGCAGCCATTAGCTGAGCACATTGAATAGCTGAGAGAGAAGGCAGTGGCAATAAGGAACAGCATCTCACCTTCCTGCAGGGCTTTCCATCACAGGATCTCAAAGAATCTCACACAATAATAGCAGTGATTCGCACCTCTTCTGGGAGGGAGGCTGCCGTCACAGCAGCACCTGATTATCCTGCTCGGCATTTAGAGCTCTCAAAGCCTGGGACACTGAACTACCCATCCCTGAATATTCATTCCTAACACTCTCTCTGGCTGCTGTCCCTTTTGTTCCTCTGAAGATATATTTTGTTGCTTTTCCTCAAGCATTTTTTGAGGAAGAGAACTGAAACTCTCCCTTCCCTCTGCACCCTTCGGAGCATGAGCTGAAACAACGAAATTCAGCTATCATAAACTTGCGGTGGAGTAAGGAGAATCACTAAGGAAAAATAAAGTGGCTTTGACTTGACCATGCAACTCTGAGCACCCAAACAATGGACTATGCTACTGTGGTAGAGTTTTTTCAAATCTCTCTTGTAAAATTCTGATTTCTAAGTCAAATTCTAAGACAATATGGAGAATGACACTTAGTATTAAAAAATGTAATTTACAACTCTAAAGTAACCCCAAACTCAGGGTCTTGTATGAAAATACAACCCCAGAGTAAGCTGCTCAATGCAAGATTGCATTAAAATTGTATACTGCAACACTTCATCTTCCTAATTGGTATGGATATTATCTGGCTCAAAAAGAGTAATTTAAATGATATCTCATCTTGAAGGCACCTGGAGCTGGCTGACATCCACTCGATAGACTGCACATTTCCTCCAGCACTAAAATGCATGCTGACATGTACTTTCAGAAGCAAATGACCTGAGCTGGGAGCTACTCAAACTCAGTGATCATTCATATGCATATTCCTTTAATTTAGACATGTTCAAAGTGATAAAATACAGGCACTATGAAGCAAAGTTACAGCCACCGGGTCTCAAGATATACTGTCTGGACACCAATCTAGTTTTTGCCCTGGAGCGACAGATGCTATCATGATTGAGAGGAAAAAAAAATCTTAAATGCCTACAGTAGATATTTGCACAACTATTCTCTTATTTCAATGAGAAAATATATTGGTGCATATTTAGAGTCTTAATATATTTTCCTACCTGGGACTGTGCAGTTGGATTGCACATAGGCTGATTAGAGGACAAAACACTTCCCCCTAATGAGTTTAATATTTTTATTTTTCTGGTGTTTGGGCATCCACATGTATACTCTGTGGACACATAGAAACTTACACATGCCAGCACATATTTGAAGATATAAATCTGGCAAAGAGTGCTAACTTTTTGCTGACAATGTATACAACTTGACAATACCCAATCAATTCATGCTCGGTGCCCTTTGGCAAATGAGATGCAATTTTTATCCTAAATCAATGATGAATTAATTGACAAGATGGTAAACAGAGGTTGCATCTAATACATCACTGGACCTCTGTCTGTAGGGGGCCTGCAGTTTTGACAAAGTTGCTGGTGCTGCAGTTCTCCAGGACCAAGTTGTGACCAGGGTGTGGGCAAACCTGTCTTGAGGTCCAGCTCACAGTGTGACTTAATTGTGAAAGGTAACGAGGGCCAGGAGGAGGCCACATGGATTTTTGGTGAAAACAATGTTGGAATCCAGTCTGAATGACTTGATGAGTGCCTACATTTTAAACACATACATCAACTTATCAGTATCCTTTAATATTGCATTATGTTTCTGCATCAGAGAGCTTAAGCAAAATGATTGTGATTCTTACTTTTTTTTTCCATCTGCTTCCAAAAGAGATGTCTTTCATATGTTTCACCCAATTCCCAACCAATAAATAAGTTTTCCATGAAGAATTTTTTTTTTTAATTTGGTCACATGCCAGGCTAGCAGAGAGTGATTAGCACACTTTCTTCTCATAGGGAAAATTGGTACAAATGTTCTGATAACCAAAACAGAAATAAGATGCTGAAATAATCAATGTCTTGTATGTAATGCAAACACTTTAAACTAGCTACAAAAAAATCAGTTGGGTTAGGATGGGAGGGGAATGGTTTTTCCTCTTATGGAAACCATGCAGACATCATAATAAATCCCCCCTACCTTTCCTATCCATTCTAAGTTCTTTCTTTCTTTTTTTTTTTTTTTTAGTTTTTTGTTTGTTTTGGCTTTAGTTTTTTTTTTTTTTGTTTTTCTGTGGGGAATTACTTGGTGTGGCTTTTTTTGTTTTGGTTTCTTTGTTTGTTTGTTTTTAAACCAAGCATCCTTAGGCAATTAAACTAACATACATCCCAGTTTTCTCTTTTTTTTCAGTGATGAAGAAACTTCCCTTCCTCTTTTCCCAGAACTAAGATTTTGGTCCTTGTCAGTTCATCCTCTCTCCTAGGGGAAAATTGTGAGAAGAATCTATGTAATATTCACATAAACTGTAAGGCTATATAAAGCCAAATCGACACCTAGAACATATTTTAGGATCCTTAAAAAGCCAAGCCTTTTTTAAGCCAAAAATACTTAGTTGCACTTGAATAATGACAAGGAGAGTCTGACAGAAGCAGCAAGTTACTGAGTAAATGGAGGGGCCAAATTCCCTGTCAGCACTTAAAACAACTTGAATAATCAGTTGAAGTTAAGGCAAATTCTCCAAATTATCTTGCCTACTTCTGCACTCTTGTAACCTCCTGCTTCTAGAACAAAAGAGCTGTCTTTTTTTTTTCTCTCATGCTGAATTAGTGTGCAATATAGATCATCAATATACAGGCTTTTTTTTTTAAAATATCCATTCACTGAAGACCTTTAAAATTGTGAAATGAAGGAAATTCAATAGATAATTCAATCTCTTCTGAAAAGGTTTTCCTCAATTTTAGACCAAGGTTGAAATGTAGGTTTTCCTCCTATTTTCAAAACTGCCCTCTTAAGTGACTTTTGTCAGTCCTTTCTACTGTGTTTCCTCAATTTTCCTAATTATAACATAAAAACAATTTGGAATGAGGTAGAGGGAGTTCTGTAAAGACGTTTTTAGTGTTTCTGTTGATCTAGATTTGGAAGTGAGATCTGGCACCCTTCATCTACTGCTCTTCTCCCTCTCCTGAGCTCCTACAAAGAGTTTGCCATGCCCTGAACAATGGAGTATTAATTTCAGTGGAAAGCAAACCAGAAAACCATTCCTTCTCTCAGGATGAGAGAGAATTTCCAGACCTGTGTGCAATGATGAGAAAGAAAGAGGCACACAAAGACCTACACCTTTTTCTCACCAGGGTTTATAGAAAGATCTCCATGCTGTTTGCTCTCTCCTCTCTCACACATAGTCAGAGAGCACTGGTTACTCCCAGCTCACTGTCAGAGCCCTCAGCAGCAGCCCAACAAAAGCATTTGCCAAAGGCAGCTGAAGATGACTCACTGTTCCTAATTCTTCTAAATTTAGCCGATTACATTCCCCCATTCCCAGCTCAACTCTCTGCTTCTGTGACATCTACTCACGCCATGTCTTCTGAGGCCCCTCATGAGAAACAGTCCTGAGGCTGAGGTAGTAACTGAGGTTCCTCAAGCTCCAGATTCCATCATCCTCTCTGCACTTACTGGACACTCTCTGGGGTATAGATAAATAACTAGTCTTCCACTGACAGTGCCAATATGGTTTGGGAAGCACAATCTGGTCAACAAACTCGTGGGACAAGTGCATTAGCTTTCAGTGCTTTACACAAATCTGGTGAGGAGCAGCTGAAGGAGATGGGGCGTCTCAGCCTGGAGAAAAGGAGGCTCAGGGAGGGCTTTGTGGCTCTGCACAACTCCCTGACAGGAGGGGACAGCCAGGGGGCAGGGTCTGGGCTCTGCTTCCAGGGAACACGGATAGGATGAGGGAAATGGCCTCAAGTTGCACCAGGAGAGGTTTAGATTGGATATTAGGGAAAATGTTTTCACTGAGAGGGTTATCAACCAGAAGAGGCTACCAGAGAAGTGGTGGAAATGCCATCCCTGGAAGTGCTCAAAAAAACATGTGGATGTAGTACTTGAGGACCTGGTTAAGTGGTGGACATGGCTGTGTTATGTTAATGGTTGGACTCAATGATCTTAGGTCTTTTCCAACCTAAATGGTTCTATAATTCTGTGAATTGTTAGAGAAAATGCTAGCATCAACACGGAGAAAAAAAAAAGTGTCAGGAGATGGGAACCTGGCAGCACTATGTGAACAAAGCTGCAAGGAAATGGGGTATGGTGTTACTAACATTGCTCTGGTAAAAATGCAAAAAGCAAAGTTCACAGAAATAAAATATTTTGACATTGTGATAGTGCTAAAGCAATACTGTGAAGAAATAGGTGGATCTATACAAACTGGAATGTCTTGAAAAACTCAAAGCTCTGTGCAGCAACAATCTCACTTCAGAGAACTAAAGGACAGACATCTAAAATTCACCTTAAAATCCTGATATAGATGATATGACTATAATGCAGATATCTCAGAGTGATCATTCTCGCCTGTCCTAAGCTCCTGCTTAGATAAACCATTATGTGAAGGTGCTTACAATTGTTAACTGAGCCTGGGTGACCTGATTTCCAATACGAATTTTTAGTTAAATTGTATAAAATAAATGCTACCATAAGAGTTCATTTCAGTTAGTTATATTAAGGCATCTTCTCACTTTTTCCCCCCCCATCACATGTGAATATCTGCTGCAGACAGCTATAAAACATGACACAGGATCTGCAGAAACCCTGCTCTCCCCTGAAGCATCAGCTGGAGGCCAGGCAGGATGACAGTCATCATCCCAAATGGCACCAGACATCCTTGTGGGGCAACGGAACTGAGCTTCAAGTGTCACTGTGCTTGACAGATTCTGCATTATGGTTATTGTGTTTTCCAACACCAAGCATGGCAGTTTGCTGCTAGAAAAAATGGCAAGCTTTTGCAGATATTTTTAAAACATGAGTTTCCAAGCTTGCAAGATGGCAGGAAGTTAAGGCCAGACTTTGAAGCTTTACTTTTCTACTTAGATAAAGAGTCACTGCCCTGAGCAATTTGACAGAAAGAGGGAGGAAGACAAGCTGGACAAGTCTTCAGAGGTTAATGCTGTGCTGTTAAATTTATGTATGGAGCTTTGGTAGTTGTTTTAGTGGACTGGATAGCCCTCTTAAGGCCAGAAACTCACAGAGCTGGTGACGTGGCATCTAAATAAAGCAGATAGAATTTCCTCTTTCAGTTCTCAGGGGCAAAAGATACTCAGCTTAGTGTCAATTCGGTATTAACCT
Organism: Geospiza fortis; assembly: GCF_000277835.1. Lineage (NCBI taxonomy): Eukaryota > Metazoa > Chordata > Aves > Passeriformes > Thraupidae > Geospiza > Geospiza fortis. Next base: position 174,745 of record NW_005054365.1, read on the forward strand.
CCCAAAGAAGAATAGAGATGACTTCAGAGGTTATATTCCTGGATCAGCTACAGTTTCAGTTTCTGATTTAGCTTCTCTCTTCTTGCAATTTCCTGTGATGTGCACGTAGATAAAAATACTTAACTATTTCCCAGGTCTCTTTTGAAGCTAAATTACTAGATATTTGTTAAGAGCTTTGAGGCATTTATGATCATAAACTGAAAATTACATTCTCCTACCTTGCTGCTATTAAGGCTTATTATTTTCTTATAGCTCTAGAGCATGTTTTCTTTTCAGAATATTGAATAGTATCCTAATAAAAGCAATATAAATGGAAGTCAGACTAGTGCCATGCTTCTTCAGTAACATTTACAAAGAAACTGTAATTCATGCTGGTTGAGAAAAAAAAATCTTGTCATTCTTGTTCAAAGATAAAAGCTATCTTTAAATCAAGGCTCTGTCTTTACATGAAAGTCAGGTATTTCTGCAACAGGTCGCCCAGAGAAACTCTGTGTAACCCATCCCTGGACATGTTAAAGCCTTGTTTGCTGGAGCTCTAATCAACCTGGTCTGGTGGAAGGTCTCCCTGCCCATGGCACGGGGTAGGAAATTCATGATCTTTAAAGCCCCTTCCAACCTAAACCATTCTATGACCTGCTTTTGTCCCTCAAGAAGGAGGCCAGGGCAAATGATGGGTTTGACACAGAGATAACTGTAATTACGTTGGTGTGTTGCACAAAAGCGCTTTGTCTTTAGCCATCAGCAGCGATCTAGAACCAGAGAAACCAACAGGAAGAAGAACAATCAACCAAATGGGTCGGTTTTGCAGGGTAAAAAAGCTCTTCATTTTTGGCTACTCAATTTACTACACAGAAAATTTACTGGAGAACTTCAGAACTTTCTCCCCCCAAAAAACAAATCCTGGTGTATTTCTATGGTTATTTGAGCCCAGGAACCCTTCCTTATTTAATAATACTCTTCATTCAATTACAGAGCTGTTTTACCTTATCATGGTCCAGACATTTTTGAGCTGTGGGGTTGGAACACGTACAGAAGAGAGATTGTATCTCCTAAGAGTTACATTTAGATGCATTGAAAAACCACAAAAACACAATCCAATAATTCATTGTTGAACTAGATGGCAAGTCCTTGCCATACTGGAGGTATCAAGGAGATCTGCAGATTCATGAAGGTGAGTGCAGCTTTGTTGAGTGAGGCCGTGTGTCTTGACATGCCCTGGACTTTTGCCTCTAAGGCTGTTGTCTAGAGTAATAAATTGAACGTGTCAAAGAATGTTTCCAGGCAATTCACTTGTCTCTACTCTAAATTTTTAGGACAGACTCTAACACATTTTTAATCTGTGCCAGCAAACACTCTCCCAAACTATTTTTGGGCACAGAAGAACACTAGAGTCACGTCAAGCATGCTGTCTGACTGCCATCACCTGGCTGACCCTAAGAGAAATCACTGATGTAGATGCAGGTCCTCCCATGTCAATCAGAATCATAACCGGGGTCTGATCAGGGATACACGCAATTATTCATACAGATGCAGTTTCATTGTTCAATTTGGAAATGGCTTTTTTGCCTAATCCATGCTCCTGGGAATAATTTTTTATTCAAGTGAAGAAATCTGAGCTAGAAGGGGACTAATGAGTATCTCTGCCTTTCCTTTGTAAAGAATTGGGATGCTGTCCTTGACCACTGCAGATTAATGTGACAATGTGGTTAGGGGAAATTGCACTAGATGAAACACCAGTATTTCAACAGCCTCTAAATATTAAGGGCGGCACATGGGTCAGGCTCCAAAAGGAAGAGAAGGCTCATCCAAACATAAGCATTCCTTCTGCATGCTTGCTAACAATCCCTGGTGTGTTGGTGACTGGCAGCAAGAAGTGGCCAGTTCCAACCTTTGACCAGCTGTAGGAGACACTGGCCTTGAGAGAGACGGTGACATTTCTGAAGAGACACTGCCAAAGTACTGCCAGTTTGACCTAAGCAAGACTGCCTGCTCTTGCGCGGTCTATGGCCTGAGCCTGAACATGGTCAGAACCACCATGTTTTCTGTGCCAACCTTCCCCATCCTCTTTCCTTTTTTAAACGTAAGTCAATGGCTTCTTTCAGTCCAGTTTCTGCAGTCTAAGGACCACCAATTCTTCAGCTTGGTCACCTGCATTTGACTGATTCTGTCTAAAGCAGTGGAGTGATGAAGAATAGCTTCATTTCTAAAGTCTGAAAAGCTCAAGCACTTGGGTGAAACCAGGATGCCTCCGACATCACGCAGCAATAATAAAACATAACTGCATTCTTTTATTATCTCTCCCAAGAGGTTGTTGTAAGTAGCAGTCATGATAGCCCATAAATAGGTCTAGAAGAAAAAACCCCCAAACAACGCCAAACAAACAAATAAAAGCCAAACAAACAAAGTAAAAAGAAAAACCAACAACGTCCCCCCCACCCCAAGGAAAAAAACCCAAACAATCAAAAAACTAATGAAAACCAACAGTAATTCTCTTTCTTCAAGGGCAGGAGACAAACTGATGTACACTCAGCCCCTCATTTTCAGAGGGCAATAAACTTGAAGTTGGCAGCTACAAAAAACAAGCTTTCTTTATTTTCCAATTTTAGAGTTCTTGGGCCACAATAAACTGGCAGTTTCAAGTCTTGTGTATACTCTTTAGTAACAATAAAACATACCTCTAGCCTCCCATAAGGATAACGCTGGGAATTCCTAAGCTCTCCAGACAGCATAAAAGATTGTTCTTCCTGTAGCAGTTTTGAACTAATAAAACCTACCTTTATTAACGCTGTCTGTGACAATAGAGGACGTATATCCCAGGCTGCCTTTTATGCAAATGATGTTCACTGTTCTGATGCACAGATTTCATCTGACCTGGGGGCTGGAACCAGCACGGATGGACAGTGGTCGTGGAAACTGGACAGACCTCTGGGTTTCCTGGCATTGTTCTTATGATGTCAGATAGTGGTATCTTCTAGTCAGCAATCAAATATTGAATACTATAGATCATGAATACTTTCAATAATTAAAATGTATCAGACACAGAGTATTTTTTGATTTTTATTTCTATGAAATACATTTTATTTTGCTTTGTGATCAGTTCTTCTCAGCCTGTCAGCATGCTTACAGTCCCACTTAGTGTTTAATGTTCACACTTTATTAAGCAAAGAACATCTTGAAAATCCAATTCTCAAGACTGAGGTAAATAAAACAAAAAGAACATCAAAGAAAACATATTACTTGGAATCATTTGACCACAAGGTTGTACAAGGAGGGCACTGGCATAGTTTAAATTGTGGTGCTTGGGGAAACCAAAGACTCCCACCAAGAAAAATTGTGTGCTTCATTGCAGCAGTTTAGACTTGCATACAGGACACAAGAAGCCCTGTTTCAGGATGGCACATGTTGGTAATTAAAGTCCTGTTGCCTTTAAACCATATAATGCCACATCCAAAATGGGAGGCTTCTAATATTATGACCTGGACATTTGCATTTTAATTGCACAGACAAGTGAATCAGATTTAGTATATAATTGAATATATTGTCTATTAGTAACAGCATAGGTAAAACTTGGTCTTAATTTCATGCTATTATACCAGAGTAAATCTCACAGTCTTTATTTAAATTCTAATTAATTCAATAATTTCCTAAAATAAATGACCCACGAAAGCTTTTTTCTATTTTCTTCTGTTCATTTTATTTGTGGAGCTTTAAAAAAAAAAAACAAACCTGAAACTAATCATCTGAAATTTTATTTACTTTAGTATTGTAACTATATTTTGCATGCCTTCCAGCTATGGTAAATCAGAAAATTAGTGTTGAACTACAGAAGCTGAAGAATAAACCATGGACAAGCAGTATAAAATATCCACAAGTGCTATGTAAAATATCTTTCTACTGAGCTTCTTCCCAGAGAACTGGAGAATCTTCTTAGCAATTCCCTTATGTTTTCACTCCCATATCAATATTTATTGTCAGTAGAAAGATGCATTTTTCCCTGTCTGAAGTAATGCTTTTACAGTTTGTCATTAATCTTATAAGGAAAACACTCTTATGAAGCAGTTTCTGACGTGGCAACATCCCAGTCTTTCAGCAGCAGGACACAACACTTTTTCTGCCTTCAAAGGATCAGATTTTTGTAGAGCCAAGGGCAATTGATTATGGTTTCCGTACTGAGGAAAAAAAATCATGCAGCAAAGAGTAGCTGTGATGCTACTGGTAATGTGTAATGCCATATCCATTTGAACACTTAGAACCTCAAAAAACATTAACTTTGCATAGGACCAACAAATGCATATAAAATACTTGTTTTCTTCTGCTTCTGGCAGAAGAGTTTGGAAAGGAAAGGATGTACTTCTGTAGAAAATTAATTTTTTTCTGAAAGATCAACATTACTCATGAAGTAAAAAATTAAAATTAAAGAATCCACTCCGCTTTCTATGATTCTTTGTTTAAATGAACTGCCAACATCGTGCCCTAACAATAGGCAGTATATCTCAATCAGTTTTTAATGTTATGACTTCCAAAGAAGCATTGAAAATGGATAGACGTGACTGTTGTCAAGAAGGCTTTGAGAAAATCAGACAATACGCATTGCAGAACTTAGTTCAGTTTTGCCTTTCATGGTCTTCCTCTGCTGAATGATGTGCAGCTAACACAAGAGAAGGGATGCCGCCCAGAAGGACCTGGGCAAACTTGAAATACGGGTTGACAAGAATTTAATGAAGCTCAACAAGTCCAAGCAAGGTGCTGCAACCATGTTGAGGCAATCCCAGATATCAATATTGGGAGAACTCATGGAGAGCAGCCCTGCTGAGAAGGACTTGGGGCTGTGAGGAGGGGAGAGCTGGATATACCCTGGACCTGAAATCCCCCATGTGCTGGGCTGATCCCCCAGCACAGGGGTGGGGCAGATCATCTGCCCTGGTCACCAGAAGTGATGTGTCTGCTCCATGGTTCTCAACACAAGAAATAAGTGGACCTCTTAGAGCAGGTCCAGAAGAGGCCGTGAAATGCTCTGAGGACTGGAACGCTTCTCCTGTGAAGACAGGCTCAGAAAGCTGGGTGTGCTCAGCCTGGAAAATAGATGACTTGGGGTAGAATTTAGAGCCCCTTCCAGTGGCTGAAGAGGGCTTATAAAAAGGATGGGCAGGAGCATTTTATACAGGAAGATGGTGACAGGACAAGGGGTAGTGGTTTTAAACTGGAAAGAGCAGGCTGAGATTGGCTGTAGCAAGAGATTCTTTACTCAGAGGGTGATGAAGCAATAGGACAGGTTTCCCAAAAAGGCTTAGGATTCCCCAGCCCTGAAAGTGTTCAAGCCCAGGCAGGATGGTGCTTGGAGCAGTGTGATCTTGTGAGTGACATCCTTGTCTATGGCAAGGGAGTTGGAACTACATGATCTTTAAGGTCCCTTCCAACCCAAAACAGTCTAGGATTCTCTGATTATACGATTTATAGACGGAGGAATGGCTGAAAGGAAGTAATACTGAAATACCTGATAGAGCTTTAGTAAATATCCATTCATGGTCAAATGGGAGGCATTAAAATTCTGTTAATGATCAGTGGATTCAATCATAGAACAACCAAATTATTTAGGGTGGAAGGGACCACTGGGGTTCATCTGGTCTTACCCTCTGCTCAAAGCAATTAGGCATGTTATTCATCTATCTATCCACATATACATAAAAATTTATTTTCCTCTCTGTTGGTTCATTATGTGTGCAAACAAGCGCATACAAACACAGAGTTTCTAATATGGGACCAAGAAATCAGACTCTCAGAAATGAAAAAAAAATTGGAATTTAATATCATGGCCTTTACCATTATTGATTAAATATCCAGACTAGATGGCTTAATTAGATAGTGTAGGTGTTCTGTGTGCAAACTGGGAAATATAGTATAGTCTGCAGAGATCATCATTAAACAAGTCTTTCTGTTCTATCCCTCTAAATTAATGTATGGTTTATAGAAATGGTTCACAGAGAGAAATTTGTTAATTATTTCGTGTGGGAGATTTTTGACAATCCCTGCGGCAATGAGGTTCAGAACAACCAATAAAATGCAAAGGCATATATTTTAAATACAGTAATAAAATAATAGTATCATTAATTTGAAAAAAAAAACATTAATTCACTACCTTAAATCTTGATATAAGAACTTCTAGATATTTTCAGAAAGAGATTCTGTCATTCTTGCAAGAGCTGTGGTCAGGATGCAACATTTACCAGATGATGCTCCCAGCCCCACGTTACTGAATCACTTTAGCTAGGTTACAGAAAGAGACCCTCCTGGCTTTGAAATCTGTTCGTCCATGAATATTCTTCAACAGGGGAGGTCAGCAGCCACTCAGAACAGAGAGTTTAATTGCAAATTTTAGATAAAGGCCCTTCCCTGAATATGTCATGCTCTGGTGATCTAATGTAATAGATTAATGTTCAGTAATGAAGTTTTTTTTCCCATGACAGTGAATTATGAAGTTATTCAACAAAATTTTAAAAAATAGACCACCAGCCTTATAAATTAGGGTGTTAGGCTTGTACCAAGCCTTATCCTCTACATGCAATGTTATCTAAGAATATCAGCAGTGAAATTTTGCTTCCAGCTCTTAAAGTAAAATTCTTCATTCTAAGAAATTAAAAAATAAAAACAAAAACCAAAAAACAACAAAACCCTTAGAAATAGCACAAACAACAAAAAAAAAAAGTCCTACAAAAAGCAAAATGAAACGGCCCACATGCTTCTGCACTTAGTGATACTGAATAATCATTTATTTTGTTAATATATCCTAATGCATGTCTATGCTTGGATCTGAATTTACATCCTGTCTGTATTCTGTGTGCATCTCATAGAGGGCAGGGGGAACATCACTGGTGTCCAGCCACCACCACAATGCACTCCCTCTGTCCCCACAACAGTGTTGTGGGATCACAGTTCAGCTGGGATTTTTCTGACAAAAGTTTGATATCGCCCAGTGAAAGGGTAATTTGGATTTTAGACTCACAGAGATCACATTGCCTTACTTCTGAGAGAGTAATTCAAGCCATGGTATTCTGTCAGTATTATATGGAAAAGCACTGCTGGATCAGGGTTAAAATCAGGTGCTTTATCTGCCTATTTCAGTGATTCACTTCAAGTACCATACAATTTGCACCCAAACTGGATATACCATTGTGCAGAAAAACTGATTCTTTCTAGCTAACCTTACACTTACTCTCTGATTCCTTCTTCCCCAGTAAATTACTGATAAGGTTTTTTGCCTGTCTTTGGAAATAGATGAGATCAAATACAAAAGAGAAGCCGAGGAAAGAAAGTTCAAGATAAGGGAAATGTCTAGATCCAACCCTATGGCAAGTAATTCTCCCAAGGTACATCCACTTCAGGCGTTATCTATCTCCATTTAGCAATGGAGAAGTTGTCACTCGGAAGAGTGTTAAAAAAAATTATGATGATTCAATAGCCAGACCAGGAAGAGCCATGGAGGAATTCTCCCTTACCTGGAGAAGCCATTTATTCCAGTAGAAAATCCGGACAGATCTGACATAGCGGTATTTTGCACAAAATATATGCTGGTACAAACAACCATGCAGCACCAAGTACTCGTGCCTTGGAGCGGCAGGAACTCACAGGAGATTTCTGCACGGATAGGTGGAAATGCCATGGTGAAGTCATAATTAAAACAATGGAAAGGAATATATTAAAATTATCAAAATTATGCTTGGCCTTCAGAGCTCTGTCTGTGTTTCTGGAACTGTGCATGGTTTTTAACTGACCACACAGATCATTATCTACACACCCATGAAGAATTTTCATCCTCATTGCGTACAAACTAGTTTTCTTAACTTATGTCCACAAGGACTTTAGACTTCCTCCTTAATTTATTCAGCAAATTTCACATTTTTTAGAGAAGATGCATTGAATCTAGGGCCTGGGATTTGATTGATCCCAATGTAGAGGCAATATGTTACCACATTGCAGCAATGTCTGACAGGCATTTATTATGCACTTTAAAAGGACAAGGACTACAGCTACAGAAGTCTGTGAAATGCCTAAAGGTCATGTCCAGAGACGAAATGTAACATAGAGAAAGCCGTTCTACTATTAAGAAAATAGTGATCTATTCCAGAATAGAAAAGACCAGATATGGTCTGATCCAAAGCTAACTTAATAGGATGGGAGTCAGATAATTATGAATTTATATTAACAACTTAAGAAGGGCAGCAGAGGGATTCAATTATTATGCTTAATTGGTTAGGGAATACCGAAAAGTGCTGTATTGCATTTTATTGGGGACAGTATTAAATAAACATTAAGAAAAATTTATTCAGATGAGAATCAAGAGGGTAAGGAAAAGAGCATAGCTGGTGAATTGTAAGACAGTGATTAGTTATTCATGTAGATTCTAGGGGCCATTAGCCTGAGTAACATGTTAGCTTTCCATTTCAGATGATTACATTTTGCTTAGTGAAAGTGTTAATATTTTTATCAATTAGTTATGACATTTCTTTTAGTCCATCTCCTAATATAAGCAGTTTGAATTGTCCTGTAATAGTGAATAAAAAGTAAGTAAAGACAAGTGCATGGTGTATAGAAACATATTAGAAAATGCTTTATCACCTCTACAGGAACTGACCATATTTGGATTACTGAAATTTAGCTTGAATACTGGATCACTTTTCTGTGTTTCTATATTCTGAAGAGAAGCTGCATTTCAGTTATAAGTGAAATTATTATTATTAGATGGGTGTATTACTTATGTCACTTGTTCACTGCAGGTTTTGAGATAATAAGCTTTCAACTGTGAGTTAAGTAATATTTTGAGTCACTGAAACATTTTCAAACAGTTTGAAAGATTCTGCAAACTACATTTAAGGATTTCAAAGCCAATTTAAAGATACACATGCAAGGAACCCATTCATCTGTGGGTATCAGTGGTTTCAGGTCTTCTGAGCACCATTAAAATTTCACTGTTTATTCAAACATGCTTTTAAATAAAACCACACTTCATAGACTGAAATGTGCATTGAATAAATCACAGCCTTGTTTCTGCCCTATGGAACTTGTGCTGATTTGTCTTCTCTCTTCTCATGCCCAAAATCAGTAAGGTGCCAAAAGCTTTTGAATGCTGATGCTAGGGCTGAGCTGTCTGGCTTAGGAGTGGTACAGATGTGGAGTGCTCAAATGCCCATCCTGCCAATGAAGTGTGTGAGTGGTATCTCCACCTCTAGAGGCAAAACACCTCTGGGTTACAGCTCGACAAAATCTAATATCACAGGGCAGCATGGGTCTATCCTCAGTAATAGTTTCACCTGGATTTTTATCAACTAGGGACAAAAATCTGTCTGAAAGCCAAGAGAATTCTTGCTCCAGTGCTTAGGTTTCTGAACCAGTTAATTATTTGAAGTGATGGCTTCTGAAACTTTTAAAATATTTTTTTGCTGTTGCTGTTAAAGAGCTTTAACAGTGATGCTACAGAATATCTTAAAGAGATGTGGTATCTGTTCCCTGAACTCTTCCACATAAAGCAAAGAATGTTTTGAATACAAGAAGAATTTAAATCATCTATAGTCAGTATTCCCTATCTGGTGCTTAGATGTGATACAGAAATCATCCAAAGGAAGTGTCAAGGAATATCCCTATAGGCTGACCAAAACTAGCACAGAATTTTGTTTGGTAGAATTTATCTCCTCCACAACTTGAAAATCAGTAGCACTATTCAATGGCTGAGATGCAGCTCTAGCCAAAAATCCATGAGCAAAGCATCAGATGACAATTGTATAAACCTACACTACAGTAATCACTAGATGTCTAAAAAACTCAGAAGGGATACACAAAAAAAGAAGTGCTGCGCCAAAGGCTTTATTCAGTATCTAATAGGAAAACCACTCTGGCCAGTTATTGAGTTTTATTACTATAAAAGGGCTTATTCACTGCATTATGCTTTGACTGCTCAGAAAACGTGTTTCTGTCAGGTTACTGAGCTGGCCACCATGCTGCTAAATCATTTAATGTGCTCAGCTTTACTCTTGAAGTAAGTGAGGAAAAGTTCCACAGGGCATGGAACAAACACAGCAGCAGCACTTCAGCTTTAATAGTGTCTGACACCCAGCCCAGCTTGCCACCCGTTCTCCACAGCTGGAACACAGCTGGTCCAGAAGGAGAGGCAGGACGGGATATTCTTAGGCTGAGGCAACAGCAGCTCTCCCAAGAACCTGTCAAAGCGAGCACTGGGATTGCTGCGGGACATATCTCATTCAATATGACACTGGGTAAGCCAGAAAGATGAAAGCACACAGACTTAGCTGAACCCTTACATAGCTGTTGTCTAATGTTTAGGGAAAATCCAGGACCAGCTCAGTGACACTCTGTCTGTACACATTACCAGCTCCCCAGGAGCCAAGAGTTTTCTTTAAGCTCTGACTTGATTCATTTAAAGTGCTTGAAGCCAATTAACACAATGTAATCACAGTAGTGGTGGTGGTACTCTACCTCCAGCAATGTGTGCTGACAGCTTGCTAAAGGGTTACAGGAAGGAAGAAAACCTTGGTTTAAATTTGGGTCAACTTCTTACCATATAGCACTGTGGACTGTGCTCCAGTGGGGTGCAGGGCTGACATAACCACTTACCTACTTTGATGTCCACGTTGCACAGATATTGACAGACAAAGGAGCTGTTAAAAAAAAAAGAAAGAAAAAAAGAGAAAATAAATAAATTGTAATTTATTGGAATCTATGCACAGGGTAAAGCTTGCATGGGGACTCAGGTTGTTTAGCTTCCATTGCAAGAGTCCCTGAAATATCTTCCGCTGGATGGGGCAAAATTCCTCAGCTCTTACACCCATTCCACAGCCCTGCACGGCTCCCCCGGGACACTGAAGATGCTTCATTATATATAATCTTAAGCCAAATACAAAAAGTCTCCCAATTGCTTTAGCCATGTAGAGAACACTGCCTTATGTGACCATTCCTGCACCCACAGAAACAGCTCCTGCTGCTGACTTAAAAATGTCATATCTAAGTACATTTTGGCCATTTTCGCATCAGGAAAAGATTGCATTGTCTTGTTTCTTTTTCTTTGGAGGATTGTGAGCTATTTCCTGCTTCCAGAGTCTGTAATGTAATTTAACAACCATTGTATCATGCTAATTTGAACACCTACAAAATCCAGTGACACCAAAACAAACACACAAAAAAATGCAGTGACTTCATCCCTTTACCAGGCTGAACTATTCTTTGCTCCATCTGTCCTTTATCTCATTTTAACTGTTCTGCTGTGTACCTCATTCCTTCTGCTACCCAAATCTTCCTCCACCTACATGTGAACTTCCAAGAAGAGGTTCTGTTTTATATATAGCTGTTTATAATATAGCTGTTTTATATAAAATTATAATCATGTTCCAGAGAGCTTCACCTACTCTTTTAGTGATCTGTTAGTTAAAGAAATGCAGTCCCTATAGTCTAGACAGACAATTAACCCTGGTAACCCCAGAATACATGGTTAGTATTCCCCTGCATGAGCCAAGAATAACTTAATTAGAAGTTCAGCCTAGGAAGTGGCTGCCTATTGGTAACAATATTAGTTCTTCTCCATGGTAGTTCATAAGAAGTCTTTCCCAAAACATTTTACAGAGTAAAAATATATCTATATATCCCAGAGGAAAAGGGAAATTAATAGGTTTAAATAATGATGAAAAGACATACTGAAATGAGGTTTGAAATAGATGAGAAAGCTGATGTGGATGGAAACGTGTGAAGAATATTTTCATATGACATAGACTGGAAAAAAAGCTTATAAAAATATTTTTTTTATTTCTTACCCTTAGAGCCCAAACTTATGAAATAGTTCAAATATATCCAAAAGTTTTGTTTTAATTCCTAATCAATTAATTTGGTTTTATCTGTATCCTTCAGCATAAATTTTCCTTAAATATGGATACTCTCCACATGTATTTGTCTAGAAATATTATTGAAAAATACATCAAATTTTACAGATTTGCCCTGAAAACCAAATATTCACATCCCACTTAAATTAAGCTTTATAAACTGCGTTTTTATTGCTCCTATATTTGATATACTGAAGGTATATCTAGAGGCTTATTCTGGTCTTCATCAAGTTCATATCTCTGGTTTGTGTTTATGTGGCCAGATTTTGGTAGCAAGAGGGGTATAGGGGTAGCTTCTGTGAGAAGCTGCCAGAAGCTTCCTCCATGTCCAAGAGATCCAATGCCAGCTGGATCCAAGACAGACCCTGCGCTGGCCAAGCCCCAAGCCTGTCAGTGATGGTGGTAACACCTCTGTGGTAACAGATTTAAGAAGGAAAAGAAGTTATTGCATGTAGCTGTACTCAGAGAAAAGCAAGGTGAGCCATGTGAGAGGAGCATCCCTGCAGGCTTGCAGGGCAGTGCAGCAGGAGGGGCAGGAGCTGCTCCAGGCTCTGGAGCTCAGATTCCCCTGCAGCCCCTGGAGCAGCCCAGGCTGAGGCAGCTGTGCCCCTGCAGCCCAGGGAGGGCACGGGGGAGCAGAGATCCAACTCAGCCCATGGAACAGACCCATGCCAGAGCAAGGGGATGCCCAAAAGAGGGCTCTGAAAAGTGAAAAGTGGGAGGAGGATCCTGACAGGAACCTGCAGACCCACACATAGAGGAGCCCAGGCTGGAGCAGGTTTGCTGGCGGGACTTGTGACCCCATGGAGGACACTGCAGCAGGAATGTGTGATGAGCTGATCATAAACCTCATTCCCGTCACCCTGCACTGCTGAGGGGGAGCACCTGGAGCCCAAGGAGGGAAGGATGGGAGAACGTGTTTTTATGATTTCTTGTCCTTCTTATTATCCTGTTCTGATTTTCACTGATAATAAATTCATTAATATTCCCAAGCTGTGTCTGGTTTGCCTGTGATGGCAACTGTTTTGTCATCTTCCCCATTCCTACCTCAACTCATGAATCTTTTGTAACACTTTCTCTCCTCTGTTCACTTGCAGAGAGGGGTGAGAGAGTGACTTTGGTGGGAACCTAGCATTCAGTCAGGGCAAACCCACCACAACCTTTTAAAAGTGATAAAAATCCTTAACTATACAGGGAGGCTAAAGTTTGTTATATAGATACTTTTAAGTTAAGTAGGTGGATCTGCATAAAAATGTTCCAATGTTTTCCCCAACAAATAAACTCCATGCATTATACGACTTAAATAACCTCCACAGCTTAAACATTACACATCCTGGAAACAACCACCGAAAACTGAAGCACAGCTTCAAAATGCTGTGCAAATTATCTGTAGAAAATGCAGAGAACAAAAGGAACCTCCAAATCCATGTTTAGCCAAAGACGCTGGTTCTCACTGGAGATACTGGATGCCATGCGTCAGTACTTTGTGCTGAACAGTACATTAGATAAACTAATTAATTTAATGCTTATTAATACAGCTTTAAAAATTTATTTGATGTACTGAGTATAAATTGCACCATATTTTCCATGAATACATGTAAGATGTCTAACTATCCATTTGCAGATACCCTGACAGCAGGAAAGGAGATTAAACACATGGAACACATCAACAGAAGGATGATCAGATGAAATACAAACCCTGAGCCTTAGAAACCATCCTTTTCTCTCTTCATTCAAGCCTACCCAAATTCTGCACAAAGAAGGTGAGTAGCTGTGAAGATAAGCCTAAAGCACCAAACTTAGTGTTAGTTTGCCTCATGTAAGATTTGAAAATAATGCACTCTGTCAAACTCATTCAGAAATGTGGGTACACTTTACTCTCAGACAGTTCATAAACCAGGTAAATATTTAGTGGAAACCTAATCAGCAGTGGGGCACGATACTTTAATTTCTGATCTTTCAATGAAATGTTGTCTGTTTTACTCAGTCAACACTTGTAAAAAGTATTAGGACACTCTGACACATTATCTGTGCAAAAAGGTGCAAAATATCCTAATCTATGTTACAGTTCTGCATTTCTCTAATTATCTAGGGAGACTATTACCAGCTAGAACCATCAAAAGGTACAAGACAAGCACTGCGTAAGATGTGATTTTGAGTTACAAATCTGTTTTTTAACATAAAAGGCTCCTTTTTCCTTGAGATATTTAAGTGTCAGTCTGGTAGAGGTCCAGGGTCTTCTCAGTACAAGGCTAAAGAAATCCTATGTGAGGCTGAGATTTTCTTCTCAGTATTTGATTTCAGGAATTTCATGTTATAGAGAGCATGATTAAGAGACTTAAATTTCATCAGCTGAAATTTGTGATGCGGTATTAAACATTACTGTAATTCACTATGACTTGGTTTTCAGGTTTAGGATGAAAACATCCTAAGTTCTACATCCTTAGTATTAAGGATGCAAATGATTTAAGACCATTGCAAGATAGATAAATGCATGGGAATGCCTGGGACCAAGCAACTTTTCTGAAGACAGCTTCATGTTCTGTTGTCACTTAGGAATTTTTCCCATCACAAGATGATTTGGCCAGTGCAGCTCAGCACTCACCTAGGACATTCTTCAAGGAAAGCTTCAAATGCCTCCCAGAAAAGGGGATTACTGATTCATTGTGGGTTTTTTTTTCAGTTCATTATTGTCTTGTTTCAGACACTTAGAACCAGATCAAAATGTTTACCTTAAAAATCTAACCTTAAAAACCTGCACTTGACATTTAACAGGAACAAACATTTAAGAAAAGATGGTAAAAATGCATCTCATTTGCAGCTTCCAGAAATCTGCTCTGCAGTGAATTCCTGACCCTGGGGTTTCATGTGTGGGTTTTGCTTATTCTTTTGTTTCTTTCTTTCTTTCTTTGTTTTGTTGTTTGGGGTTTTTGTTTGTTTTGGTTTTGTTGTGTTTTTTAATAGAATTTTTCTCTATTAATTTCCCTAATCCAGTAGAAGTTATGCAGTCTCCCAAATGAACAGAATAAAAATGAAATTTTCAACTTGCCTCAACATGCTAAGCAACAGCTTCAATTCCAAAAAAACACTCTAATCAAAAAGAATTACACAATAACTGGAGCAAGGGATGAGTTTTTTGCAGGAAAGTGCTTTCGGGAATGGCAAAAGATGCAGATCTGTGGCTGGCATACGTGTTTTCTCCCCTTTTTTTGGTATATGCTCTGACATCATGCATCACTATACCAATTATTTAACAGATATTACTTCCCTTTACAAAGTAAATGAAATATTATGCATTGTGCAGGGTAAAATTGAACATCTGATTTTGGACAACAACAAGAAGTAGGAGCAATAGAAACACAACAGGAATTTCTAGGTGACAGTATTATTTTTGTGGTTTTATGCTGGTAGAAAAAAATTTTTAATAGAAATTTAATTGTAATTAATTTGTTTTTTCCTAGGTTGAAAATATAGAAATCAGAAATATTTTTAGGTTGATTTACTTTTCACAGTAGAAATCTTTGTTATGCACAAATTATGTTATCTTACAGCTATGATGGAGCTTAACTACAGCAGAAGAGATCAGACACTTGTACAAGCATCTGGAAGAGCCTAAGTAAGAAAGAAGTGTTACTTAAAAAGAGAAAACCTGGCCAGTGCTACAGCTAAAAGGTAGAAGAAAAAAATAAATCATATTGTCTCACTAAGTTAACAATCATAGTTTCTTAACAATAATTGTTTCCTAACAATCATAGGAAACAGCCTCTCCTGCTCTTTTTTTGTTTGTTTGGGGCTTTTTTGTTTGTTTTTAAGGCTTTTTTTTAGGCAGTGGGGGGTTTGTTTGGTTTTGTTTTTGTTGGAGGTTCACTGTTATATCCTGGAAAATTCAGCTGTGATGGTTTAAACTCATTTTAAAAACCCAAAACCAACAAACATCTTTCTGTCCTTATGTACATATCTAAATTAACTTGGACATCTAAGCTGCCACAGCAATCACCTCTTGCAATATAATTCCTGACACTGGACCTATGGACAGAAACATATCCCTGCTTTAAGGCGGTTTCAGCTCCCTTACTGGGTTCTAATACATTCAGTAACTTGGTCTCCATCAACTCCAGCAGGACTTCGGAATCCAATTGAATCCAGTCACTAATTAAAATGTCTTAATCTGCAGCTGAATACCACTATTGCAGCTCAATTTATTTGTCAGCATCTTAGAATCACACAATTGTTAAGGTTAGTAAAGACCTCTAAGATCATTGTTTTAAACTGAAAGAGGGTAGGTTTAGATTGGCTATTAGGAAGAAATTTTTGTCTCTGAGGGTGGTGTGGCCCTGGTACAGGTTGAGAAAATTTGTGGCGCCTCATCCCTGGAAGTGTTCAAGGCCAGGATGGACAGGGCTTGGAACAACCTGGGATAGTGGAAGGTGTACCTGCCCATGGCAGGGGGATAGAACTGGATGAGCTGTCAGGCCTCTTCCAAATATGTATTATTGGATTCTATGACTCTATGATATTGGTTCTATGACCATCAAGTCCAACCATCAACCCAGCATCCTCACCAAATATCAAGTCCTTTGAGATAGCTCAGCTTTGCCTCCTGACCAGCTGAGGAGCTGAAGAGGAATAACCCCTATATCAAACCTGCAAGTTCCCTGTGGGCATCTCAAGCATCTTGTGTATCTCAAAAAAACATTGGGTGTTCAGCCAGCTGTTCTGAGCACTAAATACCCTTATATCAACAGCCTGGAGAAGATCACACATTGCTCCATGCCAGGATGTCATAGAAAATCAGAACAGTGGGAAGTGCAGGGGTTATAATGCCAGAACAGGGTAATCTCAGAAGAATTATTCATGGCATCACATTCTGGGGTCATCATGCTCCCCTCATACCTTTATCATTAAAAGAACACAAAAGAAAAAAGTGTTCAAAAAGCCTAGGAGCAGGCGATAATGTACACACAGCTTACTTGGAAGAGTGTCCACATAGATCTTCCGATGTCTGAAACATGAAAAGATCCTGTGATTTACATGGCAACTCCATTTGTGTTATACCTAGGGTATCAGGCCAGGCTGTAAATAAGACAAACAATAAAACTTTCCAGGCTTTGTGGAAAAAAACCCTCCTTCATAACTATTTTTATGGTTTCTATTCCATTGCTTTCCTCTGCACCCCTTAACAGAGATTATTCTACCTAATACATTTCATGCAGTCATAGTAATGTTTGCAATTTAAAAATTTAACAGATTTGAGCCACAGACGAACTATCCTGGCAAGCCAGACGAGCTTTGGGTAACAAGATTTATTTTCCTTCTGTGCTGCCAAGTCAACCTGAAGACAATGTTAATAGAAAAGGTCACAGACTGATAAGCTGACATGTCTCTAATTCTCAGGACAAACCCGTGGCTGGTGAATTGAAATGCTACTCTGCAGCTCCTCAGGGGCAGAGGCATTAAAGTTAAATGTTACAGATGTGAAGGAATGGCAGCAAGCATGTTTGGTTTGCAAAAGAGCTTATGGCTGTGGTGGTAGGAATGCAGAAGACATCACCAGAATTTATTTTCTAGGCTAAAGGATATTTTAAGGACACACTGCAACCACTTCAATGTAGTGTAGATCCATCTGTCAAGGTGCAATTCGTGGTGGTTAAGAATGGCACAGCTCACAGCTGGAATGGATACTTTAAAAGGAAGATCTATTATCTCTATTTCTGCTAACATAGGCTTTGCAATGTGCAGAGGGGATGAAAGAAAATGGGAAGATCATTCTCTATTTCAGAATAGTGATTTAAGGCTTCAGACATTCCACCTGGAGATTGATCGCTTGCCTAATATTCCAGTATTCACCAATTTGAATGTAAGGACCACTTCTGCCCACAGTGGTGACACTTAAAACTATTGAACTGGGACAGGGAAGTGCCAAGGTCCAGAACAGAGACCTCTCAGTTGTTAAATGGTTGGAAGAGCCCTTGGTGCAACCCACATTCAGCTACAGAAATTGTGGATACAGTTTGTTATTTCGGACAAGCCAGTGTGTGTTTTTAACAAGCATCTTTGAAAGGACAAGGGAAATGTTTTTAAGCTGAGAGAGAGTGGATTTAGATTGGCTATTATGAAGAAATTCTTCCCTGGCACAGGTTATGCAGGGAAGCTGTGGCAGCTCCATCCCTGGAAGGTTCAAGACCAGGTTGAACAGGGTTCTCAGCAACCTGGGCTAATGGAAAATGTCCCTACCCATGGCAGGGATTTCAAATAGAGGGTCTTTAAGAACTCTTCCAAACCAAATCATTCTGTGATTCTCTGAGTTTAGACTTGTTTGGAGAGTAATGGAGGTTATAGGATGGAAGCAGATGGTCCTACTCCAGCTGGTCTTAGAAAGAGAACAATCCTGGATTGTTTTAACTTAATAGTCCAGATACATAATGTGGCAAAAAAGGGTAATCATTCTTTTTCCAGCTTGTTCATCTGTAAAGAATTTTCAGACAAAGGTTCCAGAAACAGTTGAAGAAGAAACCTATATTTAGTCTTTCCCAAGACTGATGGAAAATGAAGGAAAATTAGGCTTTGCTTTCTTTCCCATAGAGATGAACCGGAATCTGCTATGCTTACCTGGTTTTGGTTTTGTCTTCTCCCTCAGGTGAACACTTGGTGGCTCAAATGCAGTACATCCTTACAGCATGTTAAAATACAGCACAAGCAAAAATAAAAATAACCCTTTTTACCCCAGACTGAACATGATAAAAGAATGTGAAATTTTACTACCAGAATTGTATGATTAATTCATATTAATATGGTGGCTGCTGAAGATACTCTTTCTACTTTAACTCAGGGGAGACTACCAAGACAAGCTGTCTTCTATTTTTTTTTCCCTTTTCTTTTTCCCCTGCTCTCAGTCTGAAAGACTGCAAGCACTATAAGCAAAGGATAATGAAGAAGTTCTGCATTAATTATTTCTGTTGATTCATGCTAAAGCATCCTAGCAAAGATCAAGGTCCCACTGTGCTCCACGCTGTATAAACACATTGTAAGGGACAGACACAGTTATGGAAAATTTGCAATAATAGAATGCCTGTGCAAAAAAAAAAAGTACATGCTAATATCTTGTTTGTAGTATAAGCTTTAAGGGGGATAATGTACCCCAGGAATCAGCCTACAGGATGAATGCTGGTCACCTTTGAAGAGACATCTGAGAGCACAGGCATAGGCAATGGCAAGCAGGGCAGAATAATGACTTGGCTAAGGAGCAATCTTCTTCTAGAACTCAGGCACCAAAGAAAAATGTGGGGCCACCAGAGGCAAGAATAGGTGACACAGCAGGACCACACAGGTACTGTTCACCACAGTGGGGAGAACATCTGCGAGCCCAAAACCCTTGCAGAGTTCCAGCTGGCCAGAGCTGGGAGGCACAACAAAAAGGGCTTTTGAAACAAGTCAACAGCAAAAGAAGGATCAGAGAGAACACTGGTCTGTTACTTGTCCCTTCCCACAACACAGACAAAACACAACCATTTAACATCTCCTTTCCCCCTTGTCTTTTAACACTGATGACAAAGTCCCGGGAACCCTGGATCCTTGTCTTGGATTACTGGGATCGCAGGGATGTTAAATTCTGAGCCAAGCCTGAGACTTGCTGCTCCACCTCAATGCACACAAGTTTATATGGCCAATGTTATTGTGGGACTGCTTTTTGGGACAGCGTTCACAACACCAAGCTTGTCAGAGTTGGAGGAGCATCTGGATGATGCTCTTAGGAACAGGGTTTAGTGAAACTATCCTCTTAGAAGTAAACAGTTTAACTACTGACCCTTCTGTGTCCCTTCTAACTTGAGAAGTTCTGTGATTCTACGATTCTACTGTAAGTACTCTTAAGCTATGCCAATTTAATTGATCTGTTTTCATGTATAATCTCCGCCAGTTTTGATTGGTGAGCACAGGTAAAGGAATCCAGCAGTCTGGGCCTGTTTTTTTCCTATTTTCTTTTGTTCAGCTCAACTTGAAGACTAAGGCAGACCTCAACTACATAGCCCATTTTCTTTTTACTACCTGAGCACCACCATCTCTCAGCTTGGGGAGAGCTGAGGGGACAGCAGTGCTGCTCTCTCCCCGGCCAGTACACAGAGGATGCGGGCAACACCACCGCTTCCCCAGCCATCCTGTTCCAGTGCTTGACAACCCTTTCCCTGAAGAAAAATTCCCTAATATTCAACCTATACCTCCCTTAGTAACACTTGAGGCCACTTCTGCTCATCCTCTCACTTGCTACCGGGGAGAAGGGGCTGAGCCTCACCTCTCCTAAGGGTACTAAGCCTCACCCCTACCTAAGGGTACTACTGACCTTTGGGGAGCTGCAGAGGGCAATGAGGTCGCCCCTGAGCTTCCTTTCCTTCAGGCTGAGCTGCCCCGTCCCCCTCAGGCCGGCACCCCAGAGCCCTTTCCGGTTCAGGTTCCCGCGGCTGCTCCCGCCCCGCCT
>NW_005054365.1:195241-209682 GCF_000277835.1 Geospiza fortis
GGCCGGGCCGCCCCCGAAGGAGAGGCCCGGGGGGCCGAGATGGGCCGGTGCAGCCTTGGCTTCCCCGGCTGCCATGTGCCTCACACGGGCTGTGCCAGCTGCCCCGGGACAATGATCCCGACAGCACCAGGCTCCCCTCCTGTCAGGGCTCCACACTCGCAGCCCAAGATATCACCTCAAATCACAAAATCATGGAATGCTCAGGGCTGGAAGGGACCTTCAGATACTTCTAGCTCCCTAGCCCCACATGCTATAGGCAGGGATGGATTCCATCAGCCCAGTTTGCTGCAAGCCCCATCCTGCCTGGCCTTAAAAAATCCCTGGATGGGGCAGCCACAGCTGCTCTGGGCAATCGGAGCCCAGGGCTGTAGTACCCTCACAGTAAAGTTTTTTTCCTTAGGTGAAGTCTAAATGTCTTCTAATGAAAAACTGTTCCTCTTGTGCTTTCACTTTCTGCCGTTGTCAAAGCTGCTGTCGCTGGTTGTTTCTAAGCCCCTGTATAAGTGTTGCAAGGCCGCAGTGAGGAGCCTTCCCTTCTCCAGATGGAGCAGGCCCTGCTCTCTCTGTGTTCGTAGCAGGGCTGCCCCTCTGATCATCTCCATGGCCTCCTCTGGTCCTGCTCCAACACCTTTCCTGTGCTGAGCAGCCCAGGTCTCGACAAATGCTCCAGGTTGTGTTACCATCTTATTGCAAAAGTCCCATACCTTCTTGGTCATTTCTCATGAGCAGCTCCTTGCGGCACTAACTTCTTCTTTACAGCACAGCCAACAAGCTCCAGCCCTCTTCACAGCACAACCAACAAACTCCAACTCTCTCCTCAACCAGCTAACCCACTCTTTTGTAGCACTCGTCTTCTTATTGGACACAGCTGTGGCCTTTTAAGGGCAGGTCTGTTCCTAATCTTTGGCAATTAGTACAGCTGCAACTCCTCAGCAGTGAGATTACCTTCTGAACTATTCTCTTACATTCTATCCCTCCACAAAGTTGGGCTTCCTCAGGGCAGAGTCTGAGGAACAGAATTGTTTCCCTCAACTTGCTAGTCATGTTTCTTTGGAAGCAGACTAGGATTTTCTTGGCTTTCTGGGCTGTGAGTGCTCACTGTTGCCTCATACCCAGCCTTTCATCCCCCAGAACCAACAACTCCTTCTTGGCACTCTGAGAGATGAGGTAATATCTTGGTGTACCCAAAATAGTGTGAGAAACAAGTTAATGGGAATTGGCTTTCACAGGGTACTATATGAACTGATATTAAATACTACAATGTTGTTACTGTTAAGATAATGGTATATGTTATAAAGTAGTTGATGTTGTTATAATGGCCTAGTTATGAGGCTGGTTTTCATGACAATGGTATGTTTAGTGTGTGTTGATGAGTTTATGTTGGACAGACTGTTTTTAGCCGAACCTTTGAGACACAGCTATAAGAGAAATGGTGTGGTGTTGTGTGTTTTTATAAAGTTTTATTGTTTTTATTACAAAAGATAGCTATTTTCTGTTAGTTAATGGTTTGGTCCTTTGTACCTCCATTTCATCGTCTCAGAATGGTCTTTCCTTAAGTTGTTTACTCCCTACTTTTCCTGTCACTTGGCTGTCCCTCAAGATGACGATCCCCCCTGTTCTTCCCCTCATATTCTTAAGTGGCCATGTCAATCCCAGTTGTGCTGCCCACCTTCCCTGTCAGTCACTATAACCACACTCATCTTTTTTGAGAAAGTTCTGTGTCAATCATCCTCTGTTTAGAGGATGATTTATCTCTGGGGCTTCTTCCCTCCTCTGTGTGATCCCTACTGGTTCTGTTAAGTATGGTTATGTTAAGTAGTACTCTTCCCTTTGCTTTCCCCTATTGGTTGCTTTATGCTCCCACTCCTTACACCCACTCCCTTTATAAAGCTGTACTTCCCCCTTTTCTCTGGCACTTTTCCCTGGTCCCACTGAGGAATAAAGCCTCCTTGGTATCCACACGAGTGTCCTCTCTCTTGTTCCTTTATCTTGGATCCTCGTAGTATGTACTTGGCAGCGTCACCCATGCCGCAGCACTCATCACTACCTGGGCAATCTCTGTGAGAACCTAGCGTGGCACCCTGTCATCACTCAAGGAGCTGCTACCCAGCGTCCCATCACTCCTGTGACTGCAGTGCGAGCCACAGAATAGCACTGCATCCAGTGATAATCCTGATGACCACAGCGATGAAACTATGCTGGCGCCGAAAAGAATGACGTGGGGCAAGACATATAAAATCAAAATGAGCATGGATCAAGCTGATGCAACACCAGGGGTTATAAAAGGCAGAGCCACCATTTTGTGCACAAGCCTCTGGCATTTGGCCACGCTCACAGTGCTGTACCTTTCACTTTGTGAATTTTCTTTATTGTTTTCAATAAAACTTTTATAACTCATTCTCACTTTGGAGCAATTTATAACAAGGGTTATTCGGTAAAAGAATGAAGGTAATTGGTTTTGTTCTCTGTGTGTAGTTATCTATGGTTTGGATGTGTTCTGGTTAATCTGTGGGCTGTTGTTGAGAACTGGGGGGCGGGAGGGGGCTGCTGAAGGTCTGACTAAAAAAGGAGGAGAATGAGAGGGGACAGGAGAGTAGGCATTTGGGGCAGAATGTAAGTTCCTGATTACCCATCCAATGGGAATGGGAACAGGGACTGCCCCCGGATGCAGAAGGGTGCGGCATGCTGGGCCCAGATGGTACTGCCAGGTGTCACCTCAGGACTATTTGGAAAAAGTCCACATGGCAAATAAATAAAGAGATGGGCATAGTTTAGGGATCTGAAAATTAAAAAAAAAAAAGTTTTAATAGTTGAAAACAAGAAACAGCACAGTCGCTTAACAAGGTATGGGCTGCATTAAAAAGGCGAGGGTCAGAGTAGGATCAGTAATGTATATAGGGTAGGTGGCACAGTGATAGCTTGGTGCCCAGCGTGAGGCCTGAGGCCAGCACTGGACCCCATGGGTGACACTTTGGACATTTCCCTGTTTTTACTCAGTGAAGAGCCCTCAAAAGTTTCTTTGATGTCAAGCTACCCCCAATGGGAGCAGACCCTGTTTAATAGGGTGGTGCTCCTGGAGGAAGGGAACAGTAGCTCCTGAAGGCATCACAGGAGTCATTCCCCGTTGGAAGCCATCGTCCCCAGACATTTTCTTTTCTCACTCACCAGATAAGTAAGAAATACTCTTTCTATTCCCCTTTTTGTGAGGTGGGGCTCTTTCATTCTTACTTTTCCTGCTATTTTATAAGTCCCTTTTACTAAGGGAATCTGTTCTTGAGACCTCTCTCTCCTTTTCCCTGCCCTTGAGGCAGAAACCTTTTGCTGCGCAGCTTTCCTCTTTTCTTGGCAGGGAAGGGGCAGTGGGGTTTTTGCTTTCTTTCTTCTTTTCCTGGGATGGTGGGCTGGGGGGGCTGCTCAACTTTCCATCTCACCCATGGGTGCCCGACTGAACATTATTCTAAAAAGGAAATCCAACAGTTTGTCAGGTGGCTGTTTTCTCACTTCCCCGAAGTGTCCCCTGAGCAAATTTATGGTCTACAATTTTGGGATACGGACAGAAGGAAGTTAATGGAATTGGGCTAATCAGGGGACACATCCTTATCTAAATTCACATTTTGGAGTCTGCAAATTGGAAGAGTTTTAAAATCAACAGTTCAGGTGAGAAAACAGTCATCTTCGGACAGCCTGTTCCCTAGTTCTCCCAGTTCTCCTTGTCCTAGCTCTCTCTCCTTTCCCACTACCCCTCAAGCTGGGAGAGGAGCATCCCACTGCTAAGCAGGGGCTTGCCACTGGCTTCCCTCAAATCTCCCAAACCCCTCACCTGAGGATTCAGGGCCCCATTTCTTGGGACCTTTCCTTTTCCCCTGTTCACCCTATCCCAAAAAACCCCATCCCAGAAACCCTCAGTTAAGTTTGATCTCTCTGACCCTGATTCTCCTCAAAATGTCTCCCCAGTATCTCAAGATGGTGGAGGCCACATGGCTTTTCCCACCACCAGCTCTTCTGCATCCCACAATCCCTTTTGCCCACCCACCAACCCCTTCCTATCCCTAAACCCATCTCATGAACCCTCCTCTTCCCATGTACCTCCCCCTCCTTCAGCTGCTCCCATCTCCTCCCAAGACCCACCTCCTGATCATGCCCCCAAGTCAGGGACCTGCCCATTAAGTGCTCCCGCGCAGTTTCCCAGCCAACCCTCCTTCCTCCCAACTTCCTGTTCCTACACCCCACCTTCCAGTTCCCACGCTTCAGTATCCGGGCGGGGTGAGCCTGGGAACCGCAATCAGGAGCCCATTCCCACATTTTCAGCTGTCCCTGTCACTTACAACCCAGAGAGGGAAGGAAGGGTGCAGGCCCAGTTGTCCCCTTTCCCCTACCACACCTCAAAAGAGCTTTGTAAGGCCCAAAGGAATTTTCTTGGGAAAGCGAATATTTCAGAGGTCTGTTGAAGGCAACTTTATCAGCCTCTGATGTTACCCCAGCAGATCTGAGGCAGTTGTTTTCCTGCTTGCTTTCACCCACAGAATTCCTTCTGTGGGAAGCAGCATAGAAAAAAGAATTACAGGGGATCCTTCCATCATTATGGGGTAATTCTTGCACAGCCTCAGATACCGACGATAACACAATCTCCATCTCCTGTGTGGGCAAGGAGAATGGGCAGAGGGTGCTGAAAAAGCCCGAGGCATCCCCTGGGAGGTGCTGAGGGAAAGCGCAAAGGCAGCACAAAAGGTTTTTTCTTACCTTGCAGCCCGAGGTCCCAGTTCATAGCTATGTTAAAATCACTCAGTTACCATCCAAATCCTTTTTAACATTTATTGAGAGGCTCTGCAGGGCAATTGAGCTGCAGGTGCAGAGTGAGGACGCCTGGCGGGAAATCCTCAAGGGAGTGGCATTGGCCAATGCAGATTCTAAGTGCAGAGCTGCCGTCTTGAGCCTGTCCCTGGATCCTCCTCCGACACTGCAAAACATGTTGGAAGTTTGTGCCAGGAAGGTCATTACTGCCCCGGAGGAGCAGGACACAAAGACTCAGCTGCCTCAAAGGGTTTCCCTTGCCAATGCTGCTGACAACCAAGCACTGTTGCCCACTGATCACTCATCATGCGCCCCAAATCCTCCCAGAAAACCCATCAACACTGATAGGTCAATGCCACCTGTGTGGCAAGACTGGACACTGGATGCCTGACTGTCCTTTAAGACAGCAATTTTTAGACTTTAAAAGGGGGCAGAGACCACCTATGGAGGCTCAGTCAAAAACTAGAAAAAGAGCACAGTCGCTCCCTATGCCATAATATAAATGAGGTGGGCTCTTTAACACCACGGGTAGGGGGCCAAAGGAAAAGCAGTAATAAAAGAAAGCCTACCTGAGCAAAACAGAAAATTACCGGATAAGACAAAACAAACAGGGTTTTATCCTGACAGCAGACCCATTTTAACCACCTGTTTAAATTGCGAACCTTTCAGGTTACAATTGACAGAGCCACTTCACCTACGGAATTCAGACTTCCATTTCATATCAATATGCATGGAGTCACCAGGTACTTGGAACTGGATCCGTTGTGAGTATGTCATCATCGGGGACATCAAATATACACCACAAGAAATCAACATTGTGCCGGGCCTCTTGTCATTGAACCCAGGACAATTTTTTCTCGGGCTGTACTGTGTCCGCCCACCTATATACCTTCCAAAAGATCAAGTTATAGCACAAGCTGTATCAGTGCCTGAGCTGTTTTGGGACCAGGAACAAACCAACGTGCTTAGACAGAAGACCCATCCCATAGTCTCATGGGCTCAGGTTCTGGGAAAGGATAAGCCCTGCATAGTATGCAGGATGCAGAGAGGTGGGGATCACAAATTTTTGAACGGACTTCTAGACACGGGAGGAGGTGTGATGATCATACCCTCTCGGGAGTGGCAGTCACATTGGAAGCTGCAAAACGTGGCTGTTTGTGTGCAAGGGGCGCATTCAATTAGCAAAACAGTAGAAGAGCATCATTCAGGTTGATGGACCAGATGGACAATTTGCATCAATACATCCATTCATTTTAGACTATGCGAGGGAGAGACCTCATGGCCCAGTGAGGGACCAGAATTGACCTACCCAGGACCCTCCCAGGTTTTTTGGGTGGTGGCCACTGAAAAGGACTCCGGTCCTAATAAAAGATCCAGACACTTGGAAGACAGAGGGGCCTTATGACCTCATCACCTGGGGGAGGGGATACGCTTGTGTGTCCACCCTCTCAGGGCTGAGGTGAATTCCCTCCAAATGGGTCAAACCTTATATCCCTAAGGTAGAAAAGGACAATAAAGTTGTGGTGCAAGTGAAAGAGGCTTGTTGGAGGAGAAGGAGGTGCAAAACTCGATTCCTTTGAGTTGTCGCAGAACTCATTTCTTTGAGTTACTCTTCTAACCTGTTGTGTTTCTCCCCTACTGACCTGAGCCCAACAGCCCCGATCAGAGTGTTGATAGCCATCCCTCTAGTCTTCTTCCTCCACTCCGTTGACCTGTGGATTGTTTCCCAGCCGAAGGCCAACATTTGGAAGACCCGCACACAAGTCCTCAGCCAAGATCACATTTGCCTTTCCACCGCATCTGCAGCAGACCCTATGACCACCTGCCTTGTGGGGATCCCTCTTAGATCCAATGAATTTCCTACCATTTTAGTTACCCCCTTGCTCCCTGTATTCAAGCCATTAGCCCCTTGGAGAGACGTAGCAAGAAAATCAGCTGTTTTGGAAAAAGAACCCCAGGAATCTGATTTACTTGGTTCATCCCATGCTTTCTGTTGTGTTCAGTTCTTGTTTGAACCTGATTTCCAAGCTCAGTTATATACAGAGGTTAGAATTGGTGTGATAAGCCACACAAGATCACACAAGGTCACCCCAATGGAAAACCACGTGCCCTCCCTAGAGGAATTTTCTTTATTTGTGGTGACAGAGCGTGGGCAGGCATCTCCTCTCACCTGATCAGAGGCCCATGCACCCTCGGCCAACTGTACCTGTTTACCCCCAACAGAACCCAAATTTCTGATTGGCTAGCCAAAAATAATACCGAAGAATTGACCCACCAAAAGAGAGATTAGAGAGAATTAGGCCCAAATTGTGACTCAGAGATAATCCATTGGTCCAAGCCCAAAGGAGTCGCAATCACCATTTGTTTGCCATGGGTGTCTGCGACCAAAGCACCAGGTGAATCAGTGCACCTAGAAGGCTGGGTGGCTAAACAGGCAAATCTTACCTCTCACACGTCCTATCAGATGAGATGATAGCAATGCAGGAGACTCTGCAAAACAGGGCTGCTATTGACTTTTCTACTCCTTCTCCACAACCACCGCTGTCGGGGCGTGCGGACTGTGCCCCAGCCAGGCGACATTGACAACACAGGCGTAACAGATCCCCTTCACAAGCTCCACAAATCCCAGTTACCAGCAGTGGTTCGGCGCAGGAGCAAAAAGGCAGCAGCACAGGTCTTGGGGGTAAAACAGAGGTGACTTTTATTCATGACCAGCACCCAAGATAAATACTTGGGCCAAAAAAGAGCTTTTATAACATCATTTGGGAGGAGGGCTTTAGGGTGGCAAACCAATAGGGGTATGGTTGGGAAGGGGTCGAAGGCGGGACATTTTACACTTGAACCAATAAGGGAGCAATAGGGAGGGACATAACTTGGGTAAGCCAATAGGGTTCTAAAATATACAAAATAGACAGGGAATTCTCCAGAAGAAAGGGCAGGTTGGGGGAGGATTGACATTCAGTGGGAGGGGAGGAGCAAGGAGGATTCTGGGGAAAAAGGGCAGGAATAGGAAGGATTGACAATTGGGAAGGTTGGGGATTAAAACTTGGTAGGGAGTGGCTAGGCGACAAACAAAAAGATTGACATCTAACTGAACTGAATAACCAGTGAGGGAGTACGTCTGATTTTAGAAACACAAGATACAAAATGAGGAGCCTATGCCACTCTGAAGGCAGGGGGAGGACAATACCAGGGGTATTACAAAACCACGGATTAAACAGAGAACAAAACTACAAATTCAGCAGTGAACCTGCCAAACAAAGAAAACACACTACAACACACTACTGTGAGGAGTTTGAAGGTCTGCGTTGTCTGAATTTAACCACCAAAGCTGAGGATGTGCGGAAAGTCATTGATAAGGTTCAATTTATGGTTGAAGACATAAAAAGGGAAACTTCAGACTGGCTGGGAGACATTTTCTCTGGGTGGGGTTTGTCAGGCTGGGCCAGGTCCATTTTGAGAACTGGACTTCTAGTTCTCTTTGTTATTTTGGCAGTTCTTGTAGCCTCCAGTGTGATTTGGCGCATGATAACACGGCTGCTGAACGATGCTTTCTCACCACTTAGTGTGAACCAAACAACTGTTTCAAAGACAACTGAGGAAAGTCGGTGGGCTTCTGCCCCAACAGCCATGGTTTGGCGACATTTACACAGACTCTGAGTTCAATAACCAGATATTAGAGGTTTTATATTAGAGGTTTTACTTTCCCCTCTCCCTTTTGTTTTTGTTTAAACAAAAAAGGGGAAGATGTTGTATTGTGGTTTTGTACGCTCAGTTGTAATGGTTTGTTACTTTGGTCTGTTCCAGTTCTCCTCTGTAGTAGTGGTTCTGCCCCTGTTGCCTCCTCCCTCCTTCCCCCTGTCAATCTCCTTGCCTCCACTCCCTGCATCCTGGAAAATGCTTAGTCATTCCTTTGATCCCTCCCCAGTTTTCTATCACTCGGCTGCCTATTCCTTCTTTCTAGAACCCCCTACCAGGGGCGTTGAGTGATAGGTCCATGCACTGTGATTCCTCCCCTGAAATGCCTCTATTGGTCCCCTAGAAATGTCTGTATCCCCAGTCCCTACACCCCCAAGTGCTCCCACTGGTGAATGGGCAAACCCCTCCTCTGTTTCCACCCCCGTTTATATGTCGTTGCGCAACTCAGCTCCTGGCCTTCTGTCAGCTGGTTCCCCTGGGTTGTGGACTTCCCTGAAGCCATCTCCAATAAACCTGGACTTAACCCCCAATAGGAGTCTACTCCTTTCTTCTGCCTTCGTTGTCCAAGTCTCGCCCATGCAAGGCCAAAAGCCTTAGCCTCCCTCCCGGCCTCCCGAGGAATGGGAGGGTGTCCCCCGCTGTCTGTTGTGCCAGACCAAGCTGGGGTCTCCAAGCTGGACACACAGAGTAGCACAGTGACAAAACTGCCTGTGCCCTTTCTAGGATCTGATGCCACACAGCTGGGCACACGGGCTGCCAGGCTGCTGTATGAGCAGGGTCATTTGCTGCTGCACCTTTTCTCCAGATGCAGATGCAGCAGCACTGAGCTCATTACTGCTCTTTCTATAGAGCTGCTCCTTCTTTTTCTTTGCTAGAGCTCTGAGTGTCGTGTCCTTTGCACAGCTCACATAGTTTCCACACAGCAACAGTTGGTATTGAGTGGCTTGTGTGGTATTTGGAACTCCTTACCAATATTTCATCCTTCTTCCAATCCCTTGCCAATATGGTGCCCTGTTCCTTCAGCTCTTAATGCTGTAGCCGCTGGACTCTGCTCTTTCTCCTGTCGAAATACATCCAGGTGTCCACAGTGCAGGTGGGCTCCTAATGCCCGGATACCATTTGGATCAAGCTCCTGGTGCTTGACACATTACCCAAAGAGGTGGCAGAGAAATCTCCTTGTCTGGAACAGTGGCATCCCTCCCTGTGACTTGTTTCAAACTTGAGGTCAAAAGCCCCGAGAGCATCCTACAAGTACAGGGCACAGCTCCAAGGGAGCTGATCCCATCTCACTGTAGGGGATCTCCAGGGGCAAAGCATCCCTGGGTCATATCACCTGATTATGTATTTGACAAGAGTTTTGGCAGCTTCATCCCACTTTGTAAAGGGAGGCTCTGGGGGCCTATTCCAGAGCAGTGGTTCTGCATTTGTGGGTGTTGGGCCCCTAAGTGTCATGACCTTCATAGAGCTAATGTTACATTTCTGGTTTTTGGGGGATTTTACTGTCATCTTTATCAATGTTAGCAGATGGTTCAAACTTTTTAGGACAACTGATGTCACAGCACCTTCCTCAGCCATGTGGTCACATTGCTTTGGATGCAACAATAGGTGTAGTAGTGGTAGAAATAATAATGATAATAATAACAATACCACCCAAATCACATTGCATATAATTCTGTGATTTTCACATTAGGGAAATGGAAATCACAGTGTACCTATCAGGCCATTAACTGTTCGGAATCACAGGATATTTGCCAGGGTCTTGAATAGACACATTGGTACAGCATCAGGATGTCCTACTTCACTATTGTAAGACACCTTTTAAGTGAAGACATACGTATATGCACACAGTGAAAAAGTGTTCTGTCTGTTGTTTACTTTGTTTCTTAGTTTGTGTCTACAACTGTCAGGAAGGACAAAAACCTATTGTGGGCAGCTACTGAATTATTTTGAAAAAAATTAAATTATGTGGTCGTCATCTGAATATATGACTCGGTTTTCCAGCGCTGCAATAGTGTTCATAATTTCCTGTACTCTTTTATTAATTGCGCTTGCCAGGTTTTTATCAAGAGGGCATTCACTTTTACTTTATACTCTGAACAAAAGGAAGAATTTCAGTGAGTTAGGAAAGGTTTTATTCAGTGTGTATGTATAAGAGAGAGACCAGAGTTTGGACTTCTCTGAAATGTTGCCATAATTGCAGTCTACCATACTTTTAGACTGTCAAGAATAAAAATCATTTGTACTCTGTGTCTCCACAGCACAGACAGTAAAACATATCTCTAAGGCAAAAACTCTGTAAATAGCTGACTTGACTGATCTGTGTTCATTCTCCTGCATGCTTTACAGCTGAATTGTGTGCTAGCTTGCTAATTTACAGCCAACAGTGCTTAATTCTAAGCAAGAAGTGCCGACCACCACTGTGAGAAAGAGCTAAAAAAATTCTTGAACACAGTGTAAGCATTATTAACAGTTCACATTCACTTCTTAAGTTCATGTGCAAGTCAAATGGTGCACACAAGCACAGAACCCAGCCGTGGGCTACACATAATAAAAAGGCATGCCAATTTAGTGCCAGAGTGTGCTCACAGATTGGATTTTGCAACTTTCAGCCCTTCTCTGGCTGTTTCAACCCATTTCTGTGCACTCATTGATGTTATTATGAGCCACATTTTGTTACTGAGCACAGGTTGGTTCTGTTTGCATTGATCAAAATCATAATAAGTTTCTCTGGGCCTGATCATTTTCTCTGTGTACATTAATATCTTCATTAATAAAAAATAATAAAATATTTTAAGTTCAATTAATTACAAAATTAATTTTAAAGTTATTTTTTAAAAAGTTCAGTTTGCAGCCAACAGAAAAAAAAATCCAGCTGAATTGCAGAAAACAGAAAGAATACAGCATTTCTGCAGATGAATAAAAAAGTTGTGATTTTGAGGTGAAATATGCAGCTATGTACTTAAAAAGAAATTTGTAAGTTACATTTACTGGTTGGAAGACTTTTGGTGACATGATTCTAAGCAGCATTTAGTGTTGTGCTGAATCATCATCTGCTAAGGAGCTTTAGAATTTCCTTTAGGGTTATGTCCTTAGAGTATTGTTAAACAAACAAGTATATGCCAATCTATCTGTGTTTGGTGCTGGTACTTGCTTGGCAGTGGAATATTATGTTTCATTATAGCAATTATTAACCAAAATCTGAGATACTGTCATTTTAATGGATTGCTTAATATCAGTTAAACTGAAAGGTCTGAAGTGAATGGAAGAATCTGGCTGGTTTGCTTTTGGAAAAACACCTGAAATACTTCAGCAGTCTGAGATGAAGACTGTATGCTGTGTCAGCTGGGCACAAAAGCCTAGCACAAGTTTGTACACATTGTTCTTATTTATATGTGCTGACACAGTTTATGAGCTTGAAAAGCCGTGGGTCTGGCAGCATCCCTGTTCCACACCTTTCCCCTTTCCATGCTGTTGGCTCTCAAACAGAAGCTGTTTGATAGAACTGCTTCTGTCTCTGCAGGCTCCTTCTTGGGGTTACTCCAGGGACCTGGTCCCTTTGCTGTTTTTCAAAACTGAGTTAAATACCTCAGAATGTGTTGCGGTGCAGGTTGCAGTTGTTTAAACAAATTTTGGTCTGTTTCATAAGTCTTTCTGTTCAAGTTCAAAATGGCTTCTCATGGCTTCTCAGTTTTGTAAAATAGGTTCTGTCTCAGGTTTCCCTCCCCCTTCTTCCCCAAGTAGTTAACTGCCAATCACAGTTCCCTTGGTAACTCCCGCTCTTTTGTATCTATTTCCCCATCAATCTGTAAAACCCCTCCTTGTTTATCTCATTATCTCGGTTTTCCCCTCCTATGTTCCCCTGGCAACCCTCCTGTCCATCATCCTCTGCCCACTCCCCAGCCCTAGAAATTTCTACGCTGGGCGGGGGATGATTGGTGCAGAGAGGGAAGCCACTCCTATGTTGTAACATGATTTGCTGTAGTCTCATGCTCTTCATTTTGGTTTGTATTGTTATTGGTTCTCTGTGATTTGCTCCTCCCCTCGGGGATTCTTTAACTGCCCTACCCGGGGGCTGGATCTTGGGCAGTTGCCTGCAGTCCCCCACCTCCTGTGTACCTCCCGTCCTGAATAAACCCAACCCCCGCTGCGGACAGCTGCCTGCCTCGCGTCATTCTTCGCCTCACTGCCACTTTGCTAGCTGCCGTTGCTCTGCTTTGCCTCATCCGAGATGCCTTCTCCCCCCATAGCCGTGGGATGGGTCTCAGGGACAACGTGAGGCTGTAATTCGTGGTTTCCGGACTACGTCAGACTCACGGACCGAAGATCTTCTTGTCTTCCCTGGGCGCGGCAGCACGTCCCGTGAGCAGACCCCAGGGCACTTGGAGTGGCGCTCCGGGAAGACCGGCGACTGGAGACATCTCCCGCACCCGGAGACGGTCGTCGCGGTGAGGACTCAGCACCCGGGTTTTCCCCTTCCGGCTGGGATTCGATGAGCCTCTTCTCCTCTCACCCCCTTGTCTTTTACCGACCCCCCTCTGTCCTTCGTGGCGGGGGGCTTTGGGTCATTCTCCCAGCGTCGAAACTCTGGGGCGTCGGGAGATCCCCCATCGTAACTCTGGGGTGGGGGCGACAAGGTGCCGGCCGGGAGACCCTTATTTCTTTTTCACCGCCTTCCCTTTCTTTTGTTCGTGGCTTTCTCCCCTTTCACATTTTCGTTGCGGATGCTGAGTGAGACTGCTGCATTTAACATCTGATATCCATGGGTGCTGGGCTGTCAGCAGCCCAGAGCGAGGCTGTTCATGTTGTGGTTTGATAGTTGGTTTGGATCTCCTGCTAAAGGAGCGGGAGGTCAAGAGTTTGATCCGTTGGGTCTCCTCCCAGTTCAGGAATTTCTCCCCCGACCAATGTAGAGACCTCCGCTTGTGGGAGGAGGTATCGCGTAAATTGTCTAATCTGGCTGGGTCGGAGGAGATTGATATAACCAAAAGAATCAAATGGGCCAGACACCTGCATTGAGTGGCGCAGCTTTTAGCTGCGTTGAGAATAAAACAAGCTAGGGAACTGGGAAGACGCCCACGGAATGCCGGTGCCGGAGTTGCCCGGCAAAATTCTGTTTGTTCACATTCGGCTGGTTCACGTTCAAGTTCTTCAGTTGTCTCCAGTTCTGCCCCTCAGCGTGTCCCTACCCCTCATGCCTCCCCTGCTGCTCCCCAAAGACCCAGGAACCTGAGGCAGGCATCATCTGTCCACAGTGGACAGGAGCCCCAACACTGCCCTGGCCCTCCTCAGGCGCCCCAATCCCCCCGCGGGGAGCGACTAAGGGCCTGATCACCTCCCGATTCTCCCGCACCCTCCATCCCTCGATCCTCCCGATTCCGAGTTGTAAAATCCCCCAAGTTATTATCAAAAGTTCACTTCAAGGTCCCCGTCCAAGATGGCCCCCGTGGGGCTCAAGATGACGGGGACCACGAGGCACCGTGGCGGAAACCCTCTCCTTCTTCCCATAATCCTTTCCTTCTCCCACCACCAAACCCATTCCTCTCTCCACCAAACCCCTTCCTTTCCCTGAACTCCGTCCTTCTCCCAGAAGCTCCACCCAAGTACCACCCTAGCGCTCCTCCCCTTGTCACACCTGCTCCTCCCATTGCTCCACCTCTTGCCCCTCCCTTTGTCATGCCTGCTCCTGAAGCTGCTCCCCCCAGCTCCTCCCTGTGGGCAGCAGATCTCACGTCATCCGACCCCACCCCCTTTTCCCATGGCACCTGCCAGCCCCTCCCCTCAGGTTCCGGTTCCCACGCTCCCCCTTCTGGTTCCCACGGTCCTCCATCTTTGTTTTCGGGGCCGGGAGTGGGGAGGGTTGACGGAAACCAGCCGGGGCCTGAGCCGCCGAAGGTCATCACGGTGGCCCCGGTGACTTATCACCGGAGGCGGGGGGGGGGGGGGTGGGGCAC
>NW_005054365.1:209708-246600 GCF_000277835.1 Geospiza fortis
GACCCCTGGGTGCGTGGGGGGGGGAATTGGGACACGCGTTGGACACCCATCTCTAGATCGGTGATCCAAGAGCTCTGTAAGGCCCAGAAAGAATTCGGCGTCGAGAGCGAGTTCTTTCAGGGCCTGCTTGAGGCCTCCCTACTGGAGGCTGAGCTTGTTCCAATTGACATCAGGCAGATTTTCAAATGTTTACTGAACAAGTCTCAGTTCTGTAGCTGGGAGGTGGCCTGGAAGAGGGCCGTCACCGATCTTCTTCCCAGTCTGTGGGAGGACCCCAATTTGGGGAGGGATGGAAACGGGGAGGAACTTACTGTTGAACATCTATGCGGTTTGGGGGAGTGGGCAAAGGGGCAGAGGGTTAATGTGGTTGAGGGTTCCCCTCAAGTCACTGAGTTAGATGCAGTCGTCAGGGTGTTCGAGAAACTCCATGACTGGACCTTCAATTTGGTTACTGATTCGGCATACGTAGCCGGTGTAGTCGCCCATGCTGAGAATGCTATTCTGCAAGAAGTTCCCAATTTGGCCCTGTACAATCTGCTCTCAAAACTGATCCAGCTCATCTCCCATAGAGAGCAGATGTACTACGTGATGTATACCAGGCCACACACAGATCTGCCCGGGTTCATCGCAGAGGGTAACCGCAGGGCTGATGCCCTTGCGGCCCCTGCCGAGATTGAGCCCGAGTGGGCCCTTGCTGCAGCAGTAAAGGTGGCCCCGGTCCCAGATGCGTTTCAACAAGCCAAGATCAGCCACCAGCTCTTCCATCAGAATGCGCCTGGCCTGGTTCGGCACTTCCATCTTACGCACGACCAGGCTAAGGCCATTGTGGCCACATGCCCCCAGTGCCAGCAGAGCCAGCTACCATCGCTGCCTGCTGGCGCCAGTCCCAGGGGACTCTCGAGCTGTGAGGTGTGGCAAATGGATGTCACCAAAATTCCGCAATTCGGCCGCCTCAAGTTTGTCCACATTTCAGTGGACACCTTTTCCAGTGCTGTCTTTGCCCACATGGGGGAGAAAGCCTCGGAGGTCCAAAAGCACCTCATCCAGGCTTTCTTTGTGCTGGGCATCCCCAAAGTGCTAAAAACAGATAACGGGCCCGCGTACATATCCAGGGAATTCAAGAGCTTCCTGCAGCGATGGGGAATAGGCATCCCCTATTCCCCCACAGGACAAACTGTGATTGAGAGGACCCATCAGAGCGTCAAAAGAGTTCTTAGCCATCTAACTCTGCCTATGAAGATGGAGTCCCCTCAGACCCAGTAATCTCAGGCACTCTATACGATCAACTTTTTAAACTGTTTGTATGAGAAATTAGACGCTCCCATTGTGAGGCACTTCGGGGGCCACGGGGATCTTCAGACGAAGGAGAGACCTCCTGTTTTGGTGAGGGACCCAGAGACCTGGTGGCAGGAGGGGCCATTTGAGCTTGTGACCTGGGGGAGGGGATACGCTTGCGTGTCCACTCCCTCGGGCCCCAAGTGGGTCCCTTCCCACTGGGTCTGGCCTTTTGTCCCCTGTGCAAAGAACCAGGCCCAGCGCATTCCCCAGCTAAGGGTGGCAAGTTGGCGGCGGTGGCGGAGGTCCAGCTCCCTTTCCTCAGACTCATCATTTTCCAATCTTTCCTCACTGATGCCCACTTTCTACCTAGACCCTGATCTCCCCTCTGAGGCAGAACCTCAGTTTTGTATTTCGTTCATCTAATTTTGTCTTTTTAGTATTGCAGTTGGCGTGAACCTGATGGCCCCCATTCTTGTCACCGCCTTTTGCGCAGCCCTTCTGGGGTCCCTCCTTCTACCTGCGGACCCAGAGAGTGTTCTCCAGCCGAAAGCCGGAATCCTGAGCACCCTCGGTCAAGTCCTTGGCCAAGAGGACCCGCGACAACAGCTCCACCCGTGTCATCCCGTTATGTGGGGACCTCTCGATGGCCTCTGCTGCCACGACATTCCATCAAAGGCCGAAAGTGTGAGACTTTCCATCAAGGAAGTGCGAGACTTGGCCACCAACATCACCCAGGATGCTACTGGCCGGCTGGAGGACATTCTTTCAGGAAGGGACCTTTCTGGGGGGATTGACTGAAGTTTGAAAGTGATTTTGTTAGCTCGTTTAATTCTGTTAGCTGGTTTTCTTATTTGGATATTATTTAAAGTAACATCCCCTCTTGCAAAGGACTTAAGAGAAGACGTCTCAGATGGACACTCTCCTGATGAAGGAGAAGAGGAAGATCTCGTTTGAACATTCATTATTCCCGTCTGATTGTTTAGTTAGTTCAGCCTCCCCCCATTGTTTCTTTTTGTTTTGTTTAGAAAAGGGGGAAGAATGCAATTGGTGTCTTCATGAATAGGCTTTTCCTTAAGGTGCATCACACAGTGATTGCTGGTTGGAGGAGGGAATTCCCACTTGGAGGGACAAATGAAGGCTATGGCTATCTGAAGGAGGGAGGAAAACTCAAGGTTCTTTTTGTGGTATTTTGTTAATTTTTTTTCTTCTCTTCGTATGTTCACTCTCAATGAGAGTAATGAATGCACACAGAATGTGCATGAAAGTGGACTTTTGCAAGAATTAAATGGGAAGGGACTGTCTATTGCTTTTATTTCCACTCAGCTGCAAAGAAATTGCAGCAAAAGGAGAGATCAAGTTGCAGTTTAGATAGAGCCATGCAAATATGAATTTCTTAGTCAACTAAATATCCAGAATATCTGGAAACAGATTCTGGTGCTTAACAGAAAAAAGTAAAATATAATTGTTTCCTGTCTCCATGCCTTTAGCCATTTCTGTCTTGATGGAGGTGATACTGAGCCCACACTGCTGATTGTAGGATCTGTAGGAGATTTAGACCTACAAATTTAGGACATTTAGACCTACAAATCCTGCTGGTGCTGGAGTGCCCAGACTGAACACTATGCTGCAGAAACACCTTCCAAGTACTTGCACTTGCTGCAGCATTCCTGATGGGGCCACAGTAAATAATGGCAAAAAATAATTCAACTGAACCTTAGGCTTAATTGTTACTTCTTCAACAGAAACACACACAATGTTGTGTTCTTCATAGTGTTCTTCATATACCTCCCATATCATACATCTGCCACTTGCATTAGTTGCATTAATGATGGCTGCAGAACAAATACCAAGTTTTCTGCTGTTTTTCTCTTTATAAGACTGTAAACAGTTGCCTTCCCAGGCTGCAGTGAGTCTCACAAGAAGGCATTGTAGAAACAGAAGGCATGAAGCTTTGCAAAGCCTTAGGCACCAGTTTCTCTGTAATCTCACTCTTATGGTGTCATGAACCCTGGAAGTGGCCCCCAATGGCCTAGGGCTATTATCCAGACAAGTGAGGGATACCTGTACTCTGGTTCAGCCAGGCTTATTTCCTCAAGAATGATGGTGTGTCTGGAAGCTGAGAACAAATTATGCCTCATTTGTTCTGCAAGTTCGTGCTGGCAACCACCTTTCCCACCCACTCTGCCTCTGTAAGCTAGATATATGTCAACTGAGATGTATAAGCACTGGGCACAGATATACTTTTACATATTAACATATTTTAATATATATGAATATATTAAAATATATAAATGTTTCTGTGTATATGTGCATATTGAACCAGAGCTCATATCTCTGCCTCATCTGACAGGCAGAGCTGCCAAAGAGCCGAGTGCTCTTACTATTGCATGGAGAGACTAATTTAACACTAATGAGAAATGAGGATATCAGGAAACATCTTGGCACAACCGCTGCTGGAAACAATCTCTGAGCCCTCTCAAGCTTGTCCTATTGACAGGCTGCCGAGATTTGGCTTGTGGGATTTAGTGTGGGATCCCTGATAGAATGGGTTTGGTGGAGGATGATAAATTACAGGTATCTTGAGTCTGGAAAGAAGGTGTCTGAGCAACTCTCCTCAAGCTCATGTTGGCACACAGGGGAGACATTCAGGATGTGGTTGGATGTGAACAGATTTACACAGGAACATCCTTAATGCTAGGCAGTAATGTCCACTAATATTTTGCAGGCAACATTTTATTATAAATGGCAAATCATTATCTCCTCCTTTGGTACTCAGTGTAATAACATTTATCATATTGAGTTATTTTGGTATTCATGGGGATGTCAGATGCAATTCCATAGGAATTACTGTTAGAATGAATGCCCACTAAATTACAATGGAATTAATATGAAATTAGATATTACGGTAACATTATTATCAAAAGAGGTCATCGTGATTGATGTGCTGTTCAAATGAGGATACCAAAAGGAATTACAGTCAGACCTGATTACTCCAAATCAGTTAGCAGACTCCATTTTTATGCAGATTACAATACATTTTCAAATTGATAAATCAGCCAGAAGTACTGGTAAAGAGATGTAGACCACTGCCAAGTTTTCCAAAGAGCTCCACTTCCGTATACTTGAAAATGGGATATTGAAGAAGCCAAATTGCACTAACATTAAATAAATTAGTGGAAAATAAGAGTGAGTTTATTCTTGATTTAGATTATGGAGATAATTGTGTGATTTTAGTTTAATTTTAGATTCATGGTGAATGAGAAAGCAATAGTATTCTCTTGGTTCTTTTGGAATAAACAAAATTTGCCTGCTTTCCTATGATCTGTGATCCAGGAAGTCTCTTCCAGGCTTGTGGTACAAATTCCCCTCCCTATGAAATTATGAAAGATATAAGATCTTCTGTTTTGTTCTACAAAGATCCCACGGACAAGGACATGAGTCATCAGTCCTGTGTTAGACAACTGGGATTGGCAGGTTGGGCATAAACCCCCAGAGGTATTCACACTTTGCTGATTTCCCTTTCCTGGAGAGCTTGCAACCCCACCATTTTACACCTGTTTGCTTGGACTCACCTCTTTCCTTCTCACATGTCACAGCTGTCAACCTGATTTTTGTTTACTGGGTGCCAATAGCACAACACCCTCTCACTGTGTCCAGCCCCTCGCTGAAAGAATCTCTTAAGCTCTGAATAAAGCCAGTGTTTTTCACTAAAGGAGGTAGCACATTTCTTGCCAGCTACACTTGGTCCTATGGTTGTCATCAAAAGGTGCTTGTCAGCAAACAGTGAATTAGAGACAGCCATGGAACCTAATGCAAAAATTAGAATCATTGCTCTGCAGGTTGATCTGAGCATTTTCTGCAATAAAAACTATGGATTAGTTTCTCTGAGTGGGAACCTTTTAAATATTCGGCATACATCATTCCCTGTGTCCCACTGATTTACATTGGGACTTTATATTTTTTGAAATCACCTGAAGACTTTCAGGTGTTTTCCTTACCTACATTTTCTTTTCATGGAAAGATACAAAATGCAATTAGAGGGGAAAATCCTACTATTTCAGCATTTAAAATGATAAGTCATGTCTCTATCAGAAAGTAAGTATAAACACTTGTTCTGTGAAGATGCTATGTACAGATACAAGCTGAGAGAGGTAGGGAAAAAAAAAGAAAAGAGAGATTTAACCACAGCTTTTCATGCAGACAAATTACCCCTTTGAGCAAGGATTTGTGGCATGGGGATGAAAGAAAATGCATATACTGCAAAATATATACAGGTGGTAGAAGACATTTTTAAGCTCCAGTTACACCAGGTGTTTTATACTTTGATTATCTTTATCTGTCCAGCCTCTGAATTAGGGGTTAATTACTGAGAGCAAATAGGCACTTTTAGACAGAGTGCCCTATCGTGGCTTTTTCAGCTGATCAGCAGTGTAGCAGAGAGAAAAATTAGATGGCTCAGGTTGGAAAAGACTGCAATATTCCCTGGGTTTTGTTAGGGATTCAGTTGCTTTATGAAACTGCGGGTCTGAAACCGAGACAAGTGAGAAAATTCAGTTCTCATTACATGTGGCTAAAGACGATTTCCAGGACAAACAATAGCACAAAGGTTTGGAATTCCTTAATAGGCAGGAGCAAAACTCAGCATATCATAGTCTTAATGGTCACAGATAGATAGGTGTTATTTCTTCTCTCCCTTTCAACTATTTGGTGTAGTCCAGGAATAGTTTTCTTTCCTAAGATTTCCTCTGGTGTTTTTCTTAAGATAGACTCAATTTTTGTTTCTGTTTGTTTTTTTTCTTGTGCAGAGGTTTTTTTTTGTGTGTTTTTTTGGTTAGTTAGTTGGTTTTTTTGTTAGTTTGTTTGGTTGGTTTTTGGGGAGATGGAGAGACAATTATGTGTTCATTCTTTGTGTGTTTATCTTTTGC
The DNA here is from genome assembly GCF_000277835.1 of Geospiza fortis. Lineage (NCBI taxonomy): Eukaryota > Metazoa > Chordata > Aves > Passeriformes > Thraupidae > Geospiza > Geospiza fortis. Next base: position 215,912 of record NW_005054365.1, read on the forward strand.
TGGTTTGGAGGATTGGGTTTTTTTGGTCATTTAAAAAAAATTTAGCTGTTTTTTTCAAACATTTTCTATCTCTGTTTTTCTGTGTTGATACCTTTTTTTTTCTGGGCTTTCTTAGGAAAAGAAAAAATTGCACTGATAGATGTGAGATAATCTATGATAATCTATCCTTAAGGAAAACAGCAGTGGAACCTATTGTCCTTGTTAACATTGCTAACACTCTCCCTGAATGGCCATCTCTCTCTCTGAATCTGAATTATATTCTTGAGCAATGTACAGGTGTATCTATCTCCCTCACTGCTGGAGGGTGTGTGGATTTACATTGTTGTTGTAATCTTTAAATACTTAGGAAAATAAAACAATGCATCTTTTCATAAAAAAAAAAAGGATTTTTTTTTCCTCAGCAATGCCAATTTCTCTAATTTCCTTCATCATGTGTTTTAATAGATACATGTAAATACCCAAGAGACATGCCTGATGCTGACAGGCACTGCACAGGACCTAAGGGTGATGTGCACTTTCAAATCAGCAACTGGAGGTCAGACATCCTTCTTTCCACCAGTTGTGTTCAACATCCAACCCAGGAGGTAGTTGAGAGAATTCATTAGGGTGTGTGAAGATAATAATCTTGTACAGTTAATAAGTAAAATAAATACTATTATGGGAAGTTAAACATCTAGCTTACACACAGGCATCTGAACTCTGGAGATTTTTCTCACACCTTATTTTTGGGTGGTTAACCGTAAACAATGCCTTACAAAGTCTTAATTGTGGTGGGCTGACCCAGACATCTTCCCTTTGGTGATTGAGGACTTTCTTGAGGGTTTGGTGGGTCCTTTCTATTACTGCCTGGCTGGTTGGGAGTGTGGAATACTCCTTCAATGTTCAAACCCCATTCTTGCAGGAAATTGCCAAATGCCTTGGAGGTATAGGCCAGGCCGTTGTCAGTTTTAATTACCTTGGGGATCCCCAGCATGGCAAGGGCCTGCACCAGATGTTTTTGGGCATCAGAGTCCTTCTCCCCTACATGGGCTGAGCCATAGACTGCTCCCAAGAACCGACGCATGAACATATTTGAACCTTCCAAACCCTTGGATGTGTGTGACATCCATTTGCCGCACCTCACAGCTGTGGAGTCCTCTCGGGTTCACTCCTGAACCCAAGGATGGTAGGGAGGACTCCTGGCCATTCGGGCGTGTGGTCACGATCGCCTTGGCCTGATCATGCCTCTCATGGAATTGGTTGATCAGACCAGGAACGTTCTTGTAGAATTGCTGATGGCTTATTTTGGCCTGCTGGAAGATAGGTTGGCCAGCCAGTTGCAATGGAGCGGCTAGGGCATATGTTACCTTCAGCAATGAAACCAGGAAGTTCGGTGTGTGACCTCGCATCCATCACATAAAACAGTTGCTCTCGGTGGGAAACTAGATGGATAAGTTTCGAGAGCAAGCTAAATTATTGCCAGGTTAGAGACTTCCTTCAACACAGCATTTTTCGCTCTGGATACCACACCAGCTACATAGGCCAAATCAGTACTGATGTTAATTGGCCCAGGGAACTTTTCGAAAGCCCGACAACTGCGTCCAACTCAGCCACTTGAGGGGAGCCCTCAATGATCTTAACATCAGCTTCCCACTGTTGAGTCTGAGGATCTTTCCAAGTCATCACAGACTTGTGGGACCCTCCAGACACGTCAGTGAAAACTGTCAAGGCTTTAAGGGGCCTACAACTTTGTCCGTCTTTTGGGATAGAATTGAATTCTGTGTTAAACAATTTATCGCCAGAATGATGAATCAAAATTTTTCCTGGATAGCTATCCAGAGTGAACTGCAGGTTCTCTTTATCAGGGAGCACCTGCTCCAAAGTCTCATTAGTTAATCTCACGATGAGAATATGAATGCATGCAAAATCACACCCCTCCAGCAAGCGCATATGAACTCTAGCCTTATGGATCAGCTGGGCCATCAGCTCCTGTGGCCGAGTGATACTTTTGGACAGCTGGTGACCAAGGAACACACACTCTATGATCAAGAGGGGATCATTTTGGTCCCTGTCCCATTAGAAGATGAGCCTGTGGAGGTGCAGCAACTTACCTAAGATGATGAAACTGAAAGGAAGGTCAAGCTGGCAACAGTGGACTTGCCAGTCAGCCAGTGCCAATTGAACCTTGTCAAGAGCAAGTCGAACCTCCTGAGTCAGGGCCCTCAGAGAATCCAGCTCCTCTCCCCCTTTAACAAATTGAAGAGAGGGGACAGATCCCCTGTGGTGAGCCCCAGCCAGAGCCTGACCCAGTTCAACACACAGTTGATGGAGATCCCTCAAGGTGTCAGGCTTATCATTAATCACCAAGTTTTGTGGTGTGATGGTCTTGTTGGCAATCTCAAGGCCTAAATACCTCCAAGGCGGCAGCCTCTGCACTTTCTCTTGTTGTAACTCAAATCTGACCTCTCTCAAGGCAGTAATAGTGTCCTCTAAAACAGAATTAAGCACATTGTCATCAGGGGCACACACAAGTACATCATCCATATAATGTAAAATTACACATTCCCCCACTCTGGAATTAATTAATAAGCTATCCAGCCAAAGATGAGGTAAGTCGAAACAAGGTAAGTGTACCGGAAGGCTAGCAAGACGTAGCTTAAACAAAAGCATTCAGCTTACACCTGAAAGATATCTGCTAATACCAGATCATCTTGATGTCAAACTCTAGCATAATCGACATGACCTGGAATAACAAAGCTACTCCCCACATCCAACTAGAGCATTTACTAGTCCCAGTATAGGCGATAGAAGAGACACCATTGGCACGATAGAGACTACGTACTGTAAGGGAAAGGTGAAATAATAATGAAAACTATGGCGTGCACTGGGGATGGAATTTTAGCAACATACCACTGGCAAATGGTGGGACTATTTTTCATTTCCTGGAGAAGGACTCACCAGCAGTAGTGCTTCATGGTAGCCTCTCTGTTGATGGAGGGTACAGAGAAAGCAAAACGTGGAGCGTCAGCTGGGTGAAGAGAAATTTGTAAAGAGAAATCTCTTATGTCAGTTACTGTCAGATTCCAATTTTTGGGGAGCATTGATGGGGATGGCACATGGGGTTGAAGACACCCCATGTGCTTGATGACATAATTTATTTTCCGCAAATCGTGGAGGAGTGCCACTTGTCCTTCCCCGCCTTTTGGATGACAAACACCGGGGAGTTCCAAGGGCTATTTGTTTCAACCTTGTTTCCTTTATCCAATTGTTCCTCCATTATTTGGGTGAGCGCACTTTATTTCTGCTTGTTCATTGGCCCCTATTCTACCCAGACTGGTGTATTTGTTAGCCAATTTAACTTCTGGGCAAGGCGCTCCTCAGTGATCACCATTAAAAATCCTGGGGAGCCTTTGCAAAAAGAAAAAGGGCCCATAGAATTGCTGGGAGTGGAGTGATGACGGTGGCAGTGGAGGCACTGTGCACCGTGCCTCCCTTTCCTCGGGAGTGCACCCACCCAACACTTTAGTCCCCAACTCGGTCTGACCCAGCCACCGGGGTACTCACCACTCTGACAACCCCTGGAACAGAAGATCGCAGAGAAACTCCCCGGTTCTGGAGAAAGTCCTCCTGGGCACCTGGAGAAGGATTGTCTCCTGCCGCCCTGGGAGCACCACTGACTAAAATGCAGTGTGCTCACACAGGGGCACTGATTTTCCAAGAGGCTTTACAACCCTGAGCACTCTGGTCCGGGGGACAGCCTTTCCAATGAGGTCCCTCGAGTGGGAAAGGGGTCCCATTTTGGGTGCCAGATGACATGGTGGCCACTCTGAGATGTCTGCAGCTAGCCCGATCTCCTGGCCTGTGCCAAGAGTGGCCACCTGCTATTTGCTCCTTAGGCCAATCGGGGTAGCGGTACGAGCAGGGCTGCTTAATTCCCAGAAGCACAAGGCTGCTCTGTGCAGCTGCTGTTGGTATCCCAAGTCAAGAAATCCAGAGTAAAGAAAAGAGAGCTCACTTGTGTGGGTTCCCAAGAGGTTTTAATTCCCAAGAGGGTCCAGGGACAAGTGACAAGAAATGCAGTGTTACAACAGTTTAAGTACAGAGGAGGGAACAAGGGAGGATACAAACATCAGCCAATTGCAGAACACCTGGGGAAGAGCATAAGGTGGGGAATGCATTGTGACAACCAGTGGGGGGCAAGAGGGGAGGAGAGTAGTTTAAACATACCCATGGGGTTCTGAGAGATAGAAGCTAGAAATAGAAGGTTCTAGAAATAAAGGTGGAGTTGCAGTAACAGACAAGAGAGGAGGGCAGGGTTTCATTTAATGACAGGGAAGGATCCAGAATAAAGGGTTGATCTTCAGAGAGATGGACAGGGAAATCGGAGGGTACAACTCTGGGGTAGACCAACGTACATGGGGGATAATCAGAACAAACCACTTTAAACTGACAACAGAAAAAACCACACCACTACAGTTAACCATTAACATGAGGAAAATTCTTTAATGTGTTTTCTGTACCTGCACCATAGTCACCTCTCTTTTGTGAGATGTTAGCAGCAAATATAGTGTATCCTCTCCTTCACATAAAAATATTGCGGGTAATTTTAGGAGCATGAAATCCATAGTGTCCCATTGAAAGACATCCTGAAATATTTATCTGATTTGCATTAAGCATACTTTCATAACTTTTGCAGTACACCAAAAACCTTTGCTATAATGCTATGAAATACCTGTAGGAACTTTATTGTAAATGAGAATATGGAACTCAAATTGTGTATAAAATTATGAAGCCACAGAGTGTAATAAAAGTAATAAACTCCTATTGTAGATTTTTTTCTCTTAAATCAAAATTGTTATAGTTCAGTATCTGACAATACTTTTCTCATGGACTATCTGTTTTTCTCTAAGCAAAAACACTCTCATGCAGTTTTGTGTGTAGTTTAAGATGTTTTAATTATAATAAAATAATGTTTCAATAAAGTAAAGAAGAATGATATTAATTTTGTAAGTATAGGTGAAGAATGTTATAGAAGAGATAAAAAGATCTATTAAATAAAGAAAGGTTTAATTTGCTACTAAATTTTATAGACTTTAAATGGGTTGGCTTTTGTTTGTTTTTATTATGGAAGTCATACTTCTACAGAAAAGTATTATTTTGTCTCCCATTAAAGTATGTAGCAATTTTCAAAAAGGGTTTGTAGATTATGTTCAATTCTATAAAGGCTTATGTAAGAGAAGACTAAAGCATAATTGGAATGAAAACTGTATTCCTACATTTGGTAATTTTGTATTTTGAATTTAAATTCCTATTTTAAATTCATCAAATTAAATTCCATCCTACGGAAAAAAAAAAAAAAGATAAATAAAGAAATTAACAGAATTGATGCTACTACTGCCCAGGACTACATAAGGCCACAGATGCCTTAATTTTAAGATCTTTCTGGTCTCTGATCACCTCTCTGGATTATAGTAGGGTTTGGAGCTTATTTGTAGATGTTTAATTTTTAGGAATAGCAAAAAGGAAAGCATTACTCTCTGCCTTCCGATTTATGCAAATTCCTGTTTCACAGCAGATGGGATGCCCCAAAGTTTGCCAATAAAGTGAAAGGAGAGAGATAAAGATTGTTATAGGTCGTGCTTTTGTACTTCCCAGCAAATCAGAGGTTCATTTTTATTCATAACAAATCCTCCATATAGAAGAGATTAAAAAAAAATCTTCTGAACTTTTCTGCCAATTCAAAAGGATCCATAATACAAGGAGGAAACACAAACTGGATTATCATTTCCCAGGCTCTCATTGACTGGCCAAGTCAACAAGAATTGGAGGAAAATGTTTTTCTGTAGGTGAAATAGCAAGCTTTTTTTTAATTTGCTCACAGGTTAAATACATATATTCCCAAAAGCAAATTAAAGGAAAATTTATATATGAAAGCAAATTAATCTTCTAAACCTTTTGATAGTAACTGATGTCTCATGAACCCCGTGTACAGTAACTGAAGTAATTAAAGTCCCAAAAGCACCCACATTTTGTTCTTACAATACTATGAACCAAAAAAGGGTCCATAAGGATAAAAAATGTCAGCAGGGGATGTTCCTACAGATGAGTGAGAACACCTGTTTCTCCTTCCTTCCAAGGAATATTCCAAGAGGCCCTAAGCACATGAGCTTTTATGTGGAGGAAGCACTCATGATGTGCCAGATACCTAGGATGAGATAAGATGCTAATTTATTTTCATATTTTTCTTGGACCGCCAGGAAGATCTCTGTATTCTGAAATTTTATGGACCAAGCTGTAACTCTGCATTGCTGTTAGACACGACTGGATGGAGATGAGTTGAAGAATACAGGTAGCTCCAAGTCAACACAGACTGTAATCAGGATTTTTTGCCTTTCTTTCACTTCTAGTCTGTGATGAACTTCTGTGGCATGCCAGGTATCTGAATTATGTTTAATGGACCAAGAAAGAAGATATTCCATACATTTTAATGTGTTCTCTGCTTTCCCCAGTGCACTTTGCTGTTTTTCTGGCAAATACGAAAATGTGCTTAAACCTGGAGATAGCAGAGTTGGGGTTTTTGTGTTTGTTTGTTGTTTTGTTTTCTTTTCTTTTGTGTTTTTTGGTTAGTTTGCATCTTTTTAAAGATATTTCGATTAAGTCCTAAGGCTTTCATCTTTGATGAAAAAGGTGACTTGCCCACCTTATTTTTCTCAAAAAAAACCCCAAAACCCAACAACCACCACCACCACCACCACCAAAACCTTTTTGCAGCTCTTTGGAAATGTTTAATCTAAATGTCTCATCCACAAGAACTGTGTTTTATTACATTTCCACATAAAGATACTTAAAGAATATATAATATTATATTGCTTTTCATTTATAAGATAGTTGAAGATCTCTCAAATACTTGGATATTTATGTTTTGAGCAAAGTGAAGTAAATTGCAATGAAAGAGCTTCAAAATTTTCCATTTAAAAATATTACTTTTTCTTGTGCTCATTCCAACTCTAATTATCAGACTGTTGCCATGTGCAGCATGGGGAGCAGAACTGGAAGGCCTCTATGGGTTACTTCAAATAAATTAGAAATACGACTGTCGTAATAAACAGATTCTCTTGCATATCAAAAGCTTAGAGCTAACCAAATTATTTTCTATGCCATTTCACCACATAATAGACTTGTCCCAAAAAGCCTGCATGAAATTTGTTTCGCTCCTACTTAACTGGAACCAGTTATTTGAATAAAAACTGTGAGTTTTACCAGTTAAGTATTCCTGTAGCATGATGGCATAGAGAAGGGAACCCAGCTTTCACTGGCTGCAATATAGCTGCTTTTAAAAATTAAACAGAACTTCCTGAAAACCAGCTTCCAGTTGGTTGCCTTTAACACCCATCTGATTCCTTTCTCTGTTACAGAAAAGTTATAGAAAAGGAATAGGCTCTCTATTCTAGTAGTCTCTAAAAAAGAGCAAGACGAACCATTTGTGCACAGGAAGAGAATTTGAGAACTTCAGCAGTAGAAGTCCATAATTCATAAATAAACTTTTTTATATATACTGGACATATATGCTCAGAATTTTTTTACAGAAGAAGTCTTCATTAAAAACTTCGTAGACCTCAACCAGTTGAAACAGTTCTATAATTTTATATGTCTATTCTGTTATAGAGATGTTTTAATGTAAATTTTAGGGAATGCATATATTTCTGTGCCTGATGAAGGGCAAAATTCCAACCCTGCTGTGGAATGTACATATGTGTACATGTGTGGAGTGTACATATGGATGGATAGATATTCGTGTGCACATTACTGGCCAAAACTCTTCACGATAAATAATATGTGCAAAGTGCACAATGTGCGGGGTGTGCAAAGAGCAGGTGCTTTGCACACCTGCATGGTGGTGAATAGTTAGATATATGTAAAGAAGTCAAATATTTTTGTGGGAAACTGTCATGAGAAAAGTGTCTCTGTTTTGATGTTTAAAACCTAGTTTCAGTTAGAAACTAAGGGCAGGTAGAAAAAGTCAAGTCCTTTGTGATTGAAACATTTCAACTTGTCATCCCTCACAGTGTTTCAAACTGGAACATGGCTTTGAAAGGTGTGCTTAAAATTTGAACAGAACATGCTGCTAAGCCTGTAATGGATTTTTCTCATAAGAATATTCATTTCACTGGTGAAGTTTCTTTTCCTTTATAATTTTTCCCCGGCTAAAACATCAGTGAATTTAGATTCAATGTCTCCCCTGTGTGGTATTCACATGCCCTCTGAACAGAGAGAAACTGAGAGAAGCAGAGAAAAGAATGATCAAAACAATTCTTATCTCATTTGCTGCTTCTGTGTTTTTGAACATCTGGAATGTGTTGGAAGATTATTTACCTGAAGGGATTGCTTGATTAGATTCTGATGATGGTGTTTTGATTCATTGACCATTTTGACCCACATGTGGGTGTCAGGACTGTCAGCAGACAGTCACAACTTTTCAGTAGTTAGTTAGAAGTAAGTATGATGTAGCATAGTATGTATCTCTTTAATATAGTTGTAATGTAATAGAATGTAGTTTTTATAAAGAGAGAGCATTCCAAAGCCATGGAGTCAGATGTCAATCATTCCCAGAGCTGGGGTTGCCTGATTTTGCAATACCCCGTACACTGACAAAATGGCAGAGGTATTATACAGAATCCTTAAATGTCATGGGCTTTGACAAGGGCCATTTTATCAGGCATAGGGACTAGAAAATGGAGCTCCTACAAATACCTATCTCCTTCAGTGCCTGTGGCAAATGAGGACAAACAAGGGTGTAGGTAAACCTGAATCTTTTCTAGGGGAAATGGAAGCCAGCAAGAAGAAAAGATGGGGTTGCTGCAAGCACTGCATGATTTTCAAAAAACTTCCTCTCAAAAGTCAAAGGGCAGGTGCTTTCAAACCCAGATACACAAATTTGAATATTGATTCAGCTCAAATAAGAACAACAGCTGATTAAATTACTTTAAGTTCTTGCATTTTTTTGGCTTTGATATTACTGAAACTAGAAAGAAATGGTGATGAAAGGGTCTGCTCTGTGCTATTTATGTCATTACTAAAGATTTTTGCAGTAAATTTTCTGGATGTGTCCAGCTAACTTTGCAGATCCTAATGTTTGGAGGTGAGTTTTGAAGGGCCGCACATAATTTTGGCTCAATATCCAATGAGGCTGAGATACTAAATATGCTGAGTGTTTACCCATTATGGGCTAAAGTTGTCCTGAAGGCATATTTCAAATTGATATATAGAACAGAAGGCAAGATTAAAAACCAGAAACAATCTGCTTTAAGATTATAATTAATGTAGAAAAACTAAAGAGCCTACATGAATTCTGTTGCTGTGAACAGCTTTCCAGAATACAACGTTTCTGTAAGGAAAAGGAATTAAGTGAAAAACAGGAAAAACAAGGTTTGGGGTTTTTTTGTTTCCCAAGGCCATTTCTTCATTACAGGTGTTAAAGTATATGTGAATCATTCTAGAATTTATTTACTGTGATTCAAAGTAGTCAGAAAATTCACTTCTCAGAGAAAATTCTAATTTTTATTGGAAAAAAAGGAATTAATATATTCACCTAACAAGAAAATATTTTGTTTTTATAATATGGCCATCGTGCCAAGCGTACCTGGGGACTCCATGTTTTTTTTCTCTTCCACCATTAAGACTTGACATAAAGCCTTTCCCTTCTAAAAGTAATGAGAATGCTGTGTTTGATAGAACTCTTCAGAGCCCTTTTATCATTTGGCTGAAGGATGTGCCAAATGCAGAGTCTTAGGATCATGAACCTCCCAAACTTTACCAGCATGTATCACTTCTAATTCAAGTACTTCTTAGGGGCAACAAAGTATATTAAACCTTACTGTAGTGAAAATTGTTCTGGATATTGCTAAATCTTCTCCTGGTCTACATATCTATGATGCGATTTCTCTGGATTTTTTTCAGCAAAATCCCTAAATATTGACTTAAAAAAAAAACAAAAATAAAAACCTGTGATGCTCTTTGGAGGAAAGAAAAAACAACAAACAAACAAACAAACAAAATCTAGACGGAATAAAAAGGCAGACTACTAAAGAACCCAAAACCAACCCAACCAACCAAATGACAAAAAAACCACAGAATAAAATGCAAACAAAAACAAACAGGAAAAATAAACAAAGAACAAAACAAAAGAAAACAACAAAAGAATCCTACAAAAACAAACAAAACAAAACAAAACAAAACAACAAAAAACCCACCCAGAACCCAAAAAACCACAAAACTTTGTTTTCCAGTGATGAATTATTTCGTTAAAAAATTAAATCATTGGTCTAGGACAGCCCTCTTTCCCATTGCCAGAAGTCTTTGGTAGAACCTAGAGACCAAATGACACAGCAGACTTTAGGAGGAAGGAAAAGTTAGTAGATGGCAGCAATATGGAACATAGGAAATTTCTGATGTCACAGCTGAACTAGCAGTCAGCCTTTCTTAAAGACAATAGTGCAGTTTCTTTAGCTCAGGTTTTAGGTTTTGTATTATTTTCTGCCAGTCCATAAATAATACACCAATGACTATTTAATAATGTTTAAAGTTCATATATGTATGCATGCAATGACACAAGTACACACATATTTTGTATATATTTAAAAAAAATATAGATATAATTATGTGTGTGTGTGTGTGTGTACAGGATTGCAGAATGGTTGGTTTGGAAGGGACCTTAAAGCCAATCCAGTTCCAACCCCCTGCCCTGGGCAGGGACACCTTCCACCATCCCAGGTGTCTCCAAGCCCCATCCAGCCTGACCTTGGACAATCCCAGGAATGGAGCAACCACAGCTTCTCTGGGCAACCTCTGCCAGGGCCCCACCACCCTCAAAGCCAAGAATTTCTTCCTAACATCTTGTCTAAACTTATCCTCTTTTAGTTCAAGCCATTACCCCTTGTCCTGTCACTCCATCATTTGACATTGTCAAATCTCCCTCTCCAGCTCTGTTGGAGCCCCTTTAGGCGATGGGAGGGGCTCTGTGGTCTTCACCGAGCCTTCCCTTCTCCAGGCTGAAAACCTCCAACCTGTCTCCAGAGCAGAAGTGCTCCTGGCTTCTGAGCGTCTTATGATCATTTCCATCCATCCATCAATCCATCCATCCATCCATCCATCCATCCATCCATCCATCCATCCATCCATCCATCCATCCATCATCTAACTATCTTTCTTTCTTTCTTTCTTTCTTTCTATCTATCTATCTATCTATCTATCTATCTATCTATCTATCTATCTATCTATCTAATCTTATGTGGTGTTCAGGAAGACAGAAGCTTTTCTTCTTAGGGGTAGCTGGCTCATCTTTCATTTGAATGTGCAAAATCTACTCTGCTTTATGGGAAATGTTTCTAATCCTTGTCTTGCCCATTACTGTTATTCACCCTATTTCCCCAGATACATTTAATTAAATAGCTATCAACAACAGACAATTAACGTGAGGGGACAAGGGGATGAGCCAAAACATAAATCAGACAGTAATGCTGTCTTCAGCAGAGAAGAGAGTATTGACCAGGATGACACCTTCTGTGAACTAATTATCAAAGCAACATTCCAAAGTAATTGTGAAACAAGCAATATCATCTTTTCCCCCCTTTGCTACTTTAGTAAATGACAATATATTAAAAAGAACACAGAAAGGACAAAACCAATAATAACAACAATAATCTCAATCATAAAAGCAGCACAAATAATAAATCTATTCTGCTGCCAATGGCTCTCCTTTTTTATAGACTCCATCTGCCATGAGCAAGTACTGCAAGAATCTACAATTTCTTCCATAGCTTTTAATTCCCCTGCGTCTTTCTTCTGTCCACATTCTGTTAGTTTTCTTTAGTCTGCTTTCTGAGAAGCCGTGGTTTGTGTGACCACAATACATTTCTGATTGTCTACTCTTTCTTCATGTAAGAAATTTTTATGTGCAGCTTAATTAGAATAAAGTAGGAAGAGAGGCACAGAAGGGGATGAAGTAAATACATTTGTATGTTTTTCAAGAGGTGAAATGGCACGAGAAGAGAGGGCATGCTAGTGCTCTCTCATACAGGAAAAACAGCAAGTTCAGACTCTGATAGATGACTGAAAATAAATGAGACAGGATAATAAGGTCTGGCTTCATTAGTGCCTCCTTACTAGTTCTGCTCGAGACTAATAATAATCCCTCTGTTCAGAGATAAATGGATCAATGTCTGTCTCTCCTTGTTAGCCTGCTCTATAGATGAGAACAAAATGACATGTAATATGACTGCAGACGTGGGTATCCAATGCAGATGAGGTTGTTCCAGAACAGGATTTAAGTTCAGCAAGAGAGCCAGAGGATCTTGGATCACAGTCCCCAGCACTAACATACAGAAGTTTTTGTCACATCAGAAACAGCAGCATGAAAGCTGTGAGGAGAACTGCTATCATGGCTGTACTCACTGTACATCACAGCACTCTCTCTTGACATCCACATTGCATATTAGAGCCTCATAAAAGCCCTGACTTTTTTCATTTTCTACTTTAAATATATAATTCAAATTGCTTGGACTTTAAGCTTGGTTCAATGTAGGAATGTAAAACATTAAAATCCAAAATTATTGTCAGTATTTCAGTGTGTGTGTTTTAAAGACTGATGAACACAGAGGCTAAATTTGAAATGTAAATTTGAGTTCGGGAAAGAATTACACATTCTCTGCTGACATCCACAGCACCATGAACCACGCCTACAAGCACTTCAGTTAGCAAGCAGCAGAAGTATGGGTAGTTTAGGTGAGTGCTAGGTTTCAGTTTAGACATGGGATTTTCTTGGGATCTATAATATTGAATGGGATTATCTACAAAGAACACCAAAGGTATATCATATTTAATGGCATTGGGCCCCTGAGGATCTTGAAATTCAAAACTGCCTAAACCTTAAATCATTATTCGCGTGAGTAGGTATTACTCTGAATAATATTAAATGGGAATACTCACCTTCAGAGTGAATATTTCCACCTTCTAAGCAAAACATGTGATAATTAGAATTGGTTCTGGTAAATATAGTTACTGTAACAGGAATTCTGGTAGCTTAAATTAGACAACTTCAATCCTCATGTGATTGTATAGCAGAAGTTTTATTGTAGTGCTATCCCTGAATCTGCCTTTAAGCAGACATTTACTTTTTACAAAATAAAATGTTCCAAGTAGCAAGCTCATACCAGTTGAAAATCACTTCCTAAAATTAAATACATTCAATTATCCTTCATAATGAAGAAAATAACTTTTCTTTTAAAATATATTTGCTAATGTTTACTAATTACACACTAGATATAAAGTGAGAGTTACAGCTGAATATAGCACCCAGTTCCAAATGACAAACTAGAAACCTGCATTAACATTTTTTTAAAATTCAAAGATTTTAAAATTGCATTATTTCAAGATGAAAAAAAAAAAACCAACCAAAACCCAACAAACTTATTAACTTCCTCCTAAATTGGTTAAGTGAATTTTCCAGTCAATTCACCTCAATAATGAGGTAAAGATGTCTTTGTATCCGTTTGCATCAAATCACTGGATTAACACTCTCATCGCCTCTCCCAAGAAATGTTTCTCTCACAGCTCAGCTGTTCACAGGCCTGGAATACATAATCCCATATAATTTAGTAACAAGCAAAAATATGTCATCATCCTGCTTTCTCCCTACAATGATTCCTTTTGTTATTCCACTCTTCAAGTTCTGTAGAATTTTCCTGATGCCCGTATTGCTAGAATTTTAATTTCTGCTGTAAAAGGTACCTGGCCCTCAGCAAAATAAAATGTTGTGGCATACTGATTCACTGAACAGATGGAGCACAGCCAGCAAAAATGAAAATATTTATATACCTTTGTGCTGCTCGAATCTTATCACAAAACACCAGAGCCTGGGAGGAGATTCTTCCCCAGATGCAGGACTTGGTTATTCCTTTTGTTGAACTTGAGGAGATTCCCATGGGCCCAATTCTCCAGCTGGTCAAAGGCCCTTTGAATGACAGTACAGCTCAGGTGTATCAGCTGCTCCTGCCAGTTTTGCATTGTCTGTACACTTGCTGAGGGTGCAGTTTGTCCCATCACGCAGGACATTATTGAAGGTGGTAAATATTCTCAGCCCCAGCCCCAGGAGTCCAACACCAATGAGCGGCCTGCAGATGGGCTTTGTGCCGCTGATCACAGGCGTGCATTCCCAGAACACAGTTCCCAATATCCACACCAGCATCCATTCCAGCAGCCCACTGGTTTGTTTATGAGGATGTCATGGAACATGGTATCAGAGTCTTGTGAAAGCCTGCAAAGAGAATGTCTGTGGTTTTCACCCAGTCTGCTGAGATACACATTTTATCACAAGAGACTGTCTGGTTGGTCAGGAGCAATTTCCTTTTTGCAAATCCACAATGACTACTCCCAATCTCCTTGTTCTTCATATGCATGAAAATGTTTACCAGGACTATTTGCTTCATCACCTTCCCATGGACCAAAGGGAGGCTGACCTGCATCTAATTCTCTGCATTGTCATTCTTAAAGTCTGAAGTGACCTTTTCTTACTTCCAGTCATAGGATCATTTCTACTTACCATGAGCTGCCAAAAGTAATTCAGAGTGGTCTCACAAGGATTGGGCAGCCTGTAACAGACGCCTGCAATGATCACAGTCCTGCATCTGCATAGGAATCTCTTGTTTCTCCTGCTAATTCCCAATGCCCATGCAGCAGTATAGAGGTCCTGCAGGGATGCACTCAGTCCTGCCGATTTCCCAGGGGAGGTAGGAGTAACTTCCCCCATAACCTTATTCTACAGGCATTTCCTTATGTGCAAATGATCAAAGTGGATCCTTTTCAGGCTTATTTTGTTCATTTAGACATCCCTTGTCCACATCACCCTGCACAATTTACTTGGCAAGCCAGTCCACCCCTTCATCATTTGACTGTGGGTTATCCACTCTCTTGTTGTGTCTAAGTTGAAAGTTCTCCTTACCAGGTCAGCCAGCCTGCTGATGGTTTTTTCTTTCCCACCTAACTGTCTCTTCACGGTGTTCCTCAATCCTGCAGGAGTCCTGTGGTCATAAAACACAATCCCTGTTGCCAACACTAGTCTCGCAACCAATTGTTGAAACTCAAGATCCTTCTGCTCCCACTCAGGCTCTTCCTCTTCACCAACAGTCAGGGGCAAAGCCACACAGACCCTCAAGGGCTTGACCATTGGCCTCAGGGTCCTCTGCCAGCTCAGATGCCTCAAACTGGAGAAACCAGCCTACAGAGGCAGTGCTTCACCCTAAACATTATCTCTGCTTTGAAGTTACAGTACGGTTTTGGGAAGGGCTGAGGAAATATCCAGTGGGAACTGAACTCCCTTAGAATTGCCTTTAAAAATTCAACTGTATTTATTCTGTTTCATGTTAAATGGCATAAACTGCATGTGTCTTGCTTGCAAAATTCAAGATACTATAAGATAAAAGAAGGCTCTCGAAACTCATAAGTCATACATCTGCAAGTCTTCACATAGAGCAGCTCTTCTACAGGAAACTTAAGGAAAAGCAATATTCCTTAGTTCTCTGGTCTCCTCTGGAAATTTTGCCCAGAAAATTTTCTGTGATTTCTTTCACAGAAAGAAATTTCATTAAGATAAAATAGGAGACAATTTGGAAATTTTCTACTTAATCTGAGTTACTTCAAATGGAGAAAGTAAATTAATTTTAAAGTTTTGGATGGAGGATGCTTGATTTTAAATTAGATATTTTTTAACTAAAAGGAAACAGATATGAGGACTTAATTATTTGATAATCATTAGGTCTAAATTAAGACTGAACAGAAGGAGAAACCACACACACATGAGTAGTCCACACATGGGAATGAGGGTGACATATGTTTCTGGTGAAGAGCTCTGAGGTGGCTGTGTCGTTCACAGATAAATTAGGAGGTAAATGATATGGTGCTTTCTATAGATATTAAAAACTAATCACACCCATAAGTTTCATGGCTGGAGAACAAACCCATGCAATTACATACACTTATATGTGTGCTGGTGTGTGTTTATACAAACAATTTTGTGAATCCATCAAAGAGTCTTTGCAGACTCACCAGCACCAGCCTTCTCCATACTTTCAGCCACGTGTCATTCATTCATGCCCAGACTTCCTGAAATGATGGCTGTTCTTTACAAACCTGCTGAAAAAAATGTGAATTTTAAGTACAATGAAAAAGAAAGTTTTTACTTTTTACTCTTACTAGTAACAACCTCTTCCTGTTCCCATGGTGCTGCAACTGATGATAAAGGGAGATAGACTTGGTTCTCAATCCCACTTCCCAGCCCTTCTTATTAAGACAACACCAGAGGAATGATATCTAATCTTCCTAATGGGAGACGTTAAGCAAGAAAGAATGATTTTGATGACTGTAATGGCAATTAAAAAAAAATAAATCAAAGAAAGTAACATAACCAGTTGGGTTTTTCTTCCTTGCTTCTTAGCTGTCATCTCTCCTCATGCAGAAACTCTGTAAACCCCAAGAGATCTTGCTTACTTGAGTAAATTAATTATTTAGTGAGTGATGCATTACAAGACACAGAAGTAGGTAAAATGCCCCAAGGAGATGATGAAAGAGTAAAAACTCTTGAAGCATCTTTGGATAAAGACAGCAGCAAATAGGTAGTTGTTTTTTTTTAAGCTCAGTCCCAAGAGAAAATTGGAAAAGAAACATTCCTTATTAGGGCAGTCCTCCCCGTATAGCAGTCACTATGCTTTGGGTGTTTGCATTCAGATTGGATTTTTCCTCTTTAGTGTGCTCATAGAGGGATATTATCTTTATATTGAATAGTTTCTCTGTGGACATAATGTCCAGAGTGTGTTGGTGACTCAGATTTCTCAGGTAGTGTTCCAATTTCTACTAAATTTAAAGCATTTAGGTGATGAAAAAGGTCTATCAGTTATGAGTATTTCAGTACGACTGAGTTACCCCTCACACACAAAAATGATCTTGCAAATTACACTGATATTAGTTTTTCTACTTGCTTTTGTGTGAGGGAAAAGGAATTATCTCCCTAAAGTAGATGCCTTTTTCTGCAATAAATAAATCCAGCAAATTACACTGAAAATGTGTTCATTTGACCACGATACACTCTCTCAAATCACTTGGATGTTTCAAAGCTGTGAAAAAAATTTAGATCCATCACACCAAAAAAAGCAATCCGTCTGGTCAAAGTGATGCATTTATTTTTTGTATCTTTTCCCACAGTGTCCTGAAATCACAGAGGGACAGTGTTAAAGCTAGCAAAGAAGGATAGGAGACAGGTAACTCTTCCCTAGGCAGAGCAGAGCTCAGGACTCCTGTGTGTCCCTGCACAGCCTGCTTGTGAGGAGTGATTAAGCACTGATTAATAACTACAGGTAATTACTCTGAAATCTCCTCGGGGGATGTCACTGGGTGGGTAAAGCACTTCAGAAAAGGATCTGCAGTCCTCCTGTCCCTCAAAAGATCTGCCTTAGTTACTCACCTGATGTGCAGGGAGATGGAGGAGAACCCTCGGAAAGCTGTAGGGGTGGATAGCAGCCACATGGTTAAAAAATCTGCAAGTTACAGGCCCATGAAAGAAAAATCAGGAAGCTAGTGGCCCATGTGACTAAATTAAAGGGGATCTTAAAGGTGGACATATGAATGAATTATCTTAATAAAATGGGTGAAAGGTTGATGGCTGCTGAAAATGGCCCCTGCCCCAGACAATCCTTATAGATCCTTAAATATGTCTATAACTCAATTCCTTGAGGCACCACAAAGCCCCTTGGAGCCCCAATGGTACCAGAAATTCAAAGGAAAGGATCCACAATACAGAAACTGATCCATCCAACAATGGACTCCTGCTTCATGGGTGCCAACACTTCCTGTGACATTAATAACCCAGAATGCTGTGAACTAAAGGGCAAATGGAACTGGTAATGGATTTCCTAACAGAAAATGGAGTTTAATGCACTTCATAATAGGAGGAAGGAGATTTAGTAAGAAATCTTCAGGTTTTGTCTAAAAGTACCATTCCATGCCAGCCTCTCCAATGAAATTCATTCTCTCAGATCCCTTTACCTGGAATTGGGAGTGCATGAATATCATCCCAAGTTAAATTAATTAATCAATTAATTGTTTGATGCTAATAGAAAAAAAAAAGTATCTTGACCAGGGCTGTGGACTCTAAAGTGCATATTTATCTGTATGTATGTTTATGTGTGGGCTATTTCATTGATCCTTTCTGTAGCAATTAGCTGTGGGATGATTTTGGATAGTCCATGAACTCTTCATCATAATCAATGAACACTTTAGCAGGCCAAATCAGGAAGCTGTAACAGATGGTAGGACACACAGAATTACAGAATTATAGGATGTACTGAGTTAGAAGGGACCCATCAGGATCATCCAGTCCAGCTCCTGGCCCTGCACAAGACCATCCCCAAGAGTCACCCCATGGCTCTGACAGCATTGTCCAAACCTTTCTTGATTTCACACAGGCTTGTGACCACTACTCTGGGGAGCCTGTTCAGTGCCCAAACAACATCTGGGTGAAAAACCTTTTCCTGAAATCCAACCTGAACCTCCCCTGACTCAGCTTCAGGCCATTCTCTTGGGTCCTGTCGCTGGTCACCAGAGTGAAGAGATCAGAGCCTGCCCCTCCTCTTCCCCTCATGAGGATGTTGAAGACTTCTGAAGTTTCCCCTCAATCTCCTCTTCTCCAGGCTGACAGACCAAGGGGCCTCAACCACTCCTCACACAGCTTCCCTTCCAGATCCTTCACCATCCCCATGGCCTCCTTTGGACCCTCTCTAACAGCTTTATGTCATTTTTATATTGTGGCACCTAAAACTGCTCACAGGACTCAAGGTGAGACTGCTCCAGTGCAGAATAGACCAGGATTGTATTGTGTTTATATTTCTTGACAGCAAAGAAATACAACTTTTATTAAAAGAAAAAAAAAAAAAAAAGAAAGAAACACTAACCTACTAACCTTTATTTTCAAATAAAGTCTGGAGTCCCAGTAGTACACCAACCTTTACCCTCTCTGTTTAAAATTTACACAGAAGGACATTTCTGGTGAGTAGGGCATGGTAAAAGAGAAGTCTGAATTTTAGCTGTCAGGACCTTTTGTAAGCAGTTTGCTCTTTCATTTTAAATTACAAATTGTTCTTGGACCTTAATATATGCACATATATTTTTTCTTTAAAAATTAGTCATTATTCCCAATCCCTTCTCTAATTTAATGGATAAGACATGAATGAAGTAAAATAAAAGTTAGGAATAACACTTCTTGCCTTAGTGAAATACTGCAACACGATGATATCACCAGGTTAAACCCTTTTACCTTGAAGTGGACATGAATAATTCAGGCCTTCAAATTATTGTTCAGCCACATAACCTTGTCTGTCAGTCAACAAAGGCCACTCTTTCTGTCCCCATCCAAATTTAATAGGTGTTGATTCCCCTCCTCCCCACTGTCTTTTCTGCCTGAGACTTAAATGTACACGGACGTGCTGCTTAGCTGGAGTGACTTGTGCCTGTACAGGTCTCCACCTGACAAACTTTGTCTCTTCCTATTTCATCAGTGGCTATCAACAATCAAGATACATAAAAGCTTTGCTGACTGTGCGTTATTGAAGAAAATAATGAAATGCCTCATTTGAGCTTGCTTCTTTCACAAAGAAAAAAAAAAATCCAGCAAGGAGTTATTTGCAAACTGTAGCATTTCCAAATGCTACAGACCGTGGTTACAAAATTGACATAGGAAATACATCCTGGCTCATAAGCACTTGCAAATGATTATTTGATGAGCTCATTTTATAATCACTGCTGGGGTCCAAAGAATTACGGTGATAATCTTTCAATTTACAATTCCTCCAGGTCCAGATTCTTTACAAACTGAAACCAAAGAAAATATATTAAATAAATAGACTAAAAGTAATTCACATGTTCAGCATCTGTAGTGCTTTACTCTGAAGTCAAAAATCTGATGTCATTCATGTGTTTCTGAACATGAACTGGTAAAAAAGATCCTTCCTATCTGGCTCAGATACAACTCACCTATCAAATCAGCTATCTTCCTTGGTTTGAATAAAAGATGCCATAAATATTTTTGTCATTATGTTTGTACAGAAGTTCTCATAACGGGGTCCTGGTCTACAGCTGGGATTCCAGGGTGCTGTTGGCACAAACACAGGAGAGACCCTGTCCCAAATGACCTCTTGCCTGTCAAATCAAATCCATGAGAAATCAAAGGCAATGAATCAGACCTGAACCAGGATGAGCATCCAGGCAAAACAGATTATCTGCCCTATCTCTGAATGTTACAATGTTTACAAACCGTGTTCGCGTTTCTCCTTTCCAGCTCTAAAATTTCTTTATGCATTTATCCTTTCATACTTTACTCCTCTTGCATTTATTTTGGCACAAAGAAATCTGAGCACATATGATTCTGTGGCTTACTCCTTTCTCTACTTCAAGAACCAGTAAATTTCAATGGTCATCAGATTTTTCTCATCTAGCATAGCAGCAAGACTGATGGATGTGTTGAGGGCAATTTAATTCTGGTTATCCCCACTATCAGAAGAGTAGAGGGACACCTTAAAGGTTGTTTCCCCTGACTTAGACAATGCCAAATTTGCCTAAATCCTGAATTACTATTCAGTTGCCTTTTTCTGACCCGCTGAGGCCAATTAGATACCTCCTCTGCTACTTCTGGCACCTGCAGCTCCTTTGAGTTTGCAACCATTTAATAGTCCTGGTTCTCCAGGCTCAGCACAGCACAGCAGCAGGGCTGTCCTCAGTGACAAGGGAGCACAGAGTTTTTGTAGCTTCCCTTCACTGCTTTTACGGGCAAATAAAAAAACCAGACAATCTGCATTACAAAATACTTCATAGCTCGTTTGAAGACACAGGGAAATTATTGGGCTGTAAACACAGGTTTAACCTGTATTACATGACCTGTAATAGCAGCTGTAAATTTCTCAGCCTATTTGGAAGGAATTCAAGTCAGCAATGTGGAGTTGAGCAAGCAACGTGGCGGGGAGAGAGGACAAAGGTTCAATGCTTGGCTTGAGGGCTGAATTCCTCCAAATTTTGCTAAAGAAAGTAGAAATTAATGGTTTCTTTTTTCTTTTTTTTTCAATTTTTTCTCACAGATCAGTTAGGGAATATAAGGTAGACATTCTGTAACCTTAAATTTTTGCTATGGTGAGCCACCATAAATTTTTTATGTCCTCTATTTCAAGTTGTGTAATTTTAATTTTTTTTTTTGTATTATTGTTATTATTATTTAAATTTTATAAAGCTAAACTTTAATCAAATGCAAGATTCACAAACAAAGATAAATAGGACAAGATTATTTTATACATCCCACTCAGGAGTCAAATTTCTAGAGTCCTGATTTTACAGATATCTTACAGGTTTTATGTCATTCTTCTAAGCCAAAGAAAAGTGAGTTCTCAAAATATTCTCAAAATATCTTCAAGGGAAATTTTGTCCAGTAAATATTCTGGCTGTGAAACGAATATTAAAAAGGTCCATCTGATCTCAGTTGGTCCACCTTATTCTTGAAATATCTTCTCACACACGTGTTAGAGGCCAGTGTTTGGGAGGAGTTAAATTATTTACATTATTGAGAACAACCTCAGAAATTTAGTAGAGACATTTAAATTTATAGGCATTTCTCAAAGGGAAAAAAATCCCCACACAGAGACATTGGAACAGGCATCATGCTTCTGAAGGTAAACAAAGTCCTCAGTGTGTGACTTTGTAGATAAAACAGTGAAGATGATTGCCATGCTTAAATAATAATGAGAAAGCTTCAAATTTGGTTTTCTGCATATCACATTAAACCTGCAGATTTAACATGAGATGCAAGAGCGAATTTTCTCTAGAGAAACCAAGCTTCCTTTGTGCTTTATCATAATGGTTAAAGTATGACTAGAGGTAGACAGTGTTGTCAAACAGCTGTCAAGGTCCTGGAAACACTAGCAATTAGAAATCTGGAAAGTGAATTAAAAAGATGGGAACCAAAAGATCACCCGCTTGCTAAAAATTAATTTTTTTTTTTTGTTGTAAGAATAGAGAATAATTCAAGGGAAATAATGCTGATTTGCATCTAAAACAGAAAAAGTGGTTAAAGACATAGAGTGCGAAAAAAGAGACAAAGAAAAAAATATTTTTAAAATCAATATAAATACACAAAGGAGAAATATAAAGACATGTGAAAGCAGAAATAGGGAGTGTATTTTATCCTCTTTATGACCCAAGCAAACAACCCCAAAAAGTACTATAGAGGTCGTGGAAGTTGTAAAATTGCCAAAACACTTAAAAAAGTACTGGAAGCTAAATTATGGTTGCCATGCAAAGACACAAAAAGTCTAGGGTAGCAGTACACCAGGAAGCCAGCAAAATCCTACACAAGCTCAGCTTTTTTAAGCTAAAACAAAGAAGAGGCAGCACACTGACATGTGGGAAAAGCTGCCAAAATCTCATCTCCTGAGGAACCATCATCTTTCAATTAAAAATACAGTTCCAGACTTCAGATTTATGCCTTGAACTGGGAAATTAAACACCATGAAATCATTGAATGCTGCAAATTGTTCCATTCTGTTCTAATTTTTCTTTTCTTTTTTTTTTTTCCTGATATTGCACTATCAGATAGCCTCTATTATTCTAGTCTTTAGGGTTTTTTTGTCCACAGGCATTGATCAATCTCCACAAATTGGTGGAGTAGGACATACATTGCACCTCCATACCACACTTTACTCTCCCTCATGCAACATGCAGGCCTAGGGTTTATTTACCTCACACTATCCAAACCCTCCACAACTTTCCAACTCTTTATGGACTCTTCCATAATGACCATCACTGCAGCATCCAAATGTGTAGCAGACAGGCACTAACCTCTGCAACCCTTTTGTGAGGCAGGGCAGCATCTCCCATTCTCTTTGAAAATGATATTGAGATGAGCCGCTGGGTGTTGTTATCATGTGCAGTGAAAATTCAAGAGCTTGTTTCTGACAGAAGGAAATCAAAAGAGTTTCTCTGTTAACTTAATTGGGCTTTGAATCATTCTTTGTATCAAGAAATTCTCATTGTTTGTTTTACATCAGCTCAGAGTACATCTGGGCTGGCCACTGGAATACTAATTCTATCACTTCATGCTGTACAATCCTTACAGTAATACTGTCTGTAATAATAAAGCCTGACTACTCTAAAGTCCCCCTTGAGCTGAGATGTGCTTTGGCACAAACAGGCCAGTGAGGTCCTGTTTCCCAGCCTGCATGCAGCCACCTTGTTCTGGAGCCTAAGATGAACACTCCTGTCCTCTCTGCGTGCTCCAGACCTGTAAAGACACCACCTAAAGAAAAAAAAAAAAAAAAAAAAAGAAAAAAATCCCCAAACCCCTGGACACTAAAACAGTCATGGCATGAAATCAATTTTGTAAATTCTAAGACATCAAACAACAAACAAACAAACAAAAAACAAACAAAACCAAACAAAACCCAACCAAACAAAAAACCTAAAAAAACCCAACAAAACAAACAAACAAAAAAAACCAAACACAAACCCCAAAACCCCAAAAAACAAAAAACCCCAAACCAAACAAAAAACCCCCACAACAACAAAACAACAACAACCAACCAAACAAAAAACCAACCAAAACTCAGAACAGCTGCATCAAATCCCCCTAAGTCTGCCTTTCCCACAGGAGTGATGGCTCACAAAGTGATGCACCTGGCTGCACGTGGCTGGGTTGGCTCTGTATGTATCACACGACAAGTGGAAATGGTTTCAGTGAGCAGGCAGGGCTAGAAGCTGTCTGTTTAAGCCAAGCCAGGTGGCTGGGCTCTCTCACTTGTTACACAGAAGACTGGCACCAGGACAGAGATTCACCTTCCTCGCTGTGAGGGTGACTGAGCCCTGGCACAGGCTGTGCAGGAAGGTTATAAAGCATCCTGCTCTAGAGATATCCAAGGAACACCTGAATTTCTGGATCCCGTGCAACCTGCTTTATGGGAGAGTTGGATAAGTTAATCTCCAGAGATCCCTTTTTACCTGAGCTGCTCAGCAGGCTCATCTGAAGCGAGCTGTCTCATTCTCCATCACCATTTCCCTTAGAATGAATTATGGGACACCATTCTATTATATAGAATACTGATACATTACTGCAGAGCACAGTTTTGACCATTTCCATTGAAAGCTCTTTGCCTTTTAAATGACATTTTCTTTGCTGCTGATATAAATAGCAAAACAAACAAATTAGCAAAAGCTGCATGCAGTTACAGGAAACATCATTCCTTGTTTTGATTAGGGACTGTTGTAAAACCCTAATGTACCCACAGCTGTTGATAAACATTCTGTGGATTCTGCTGTCTTTAAGGAACCTAGAATTTAGCATGGGCATGGCTTGCACTTCTGATTAGGGGAGTGATCAGAGTTTAATTCACATTTCTTAAAACAGTTAATATATAGTGCCATTCAAGCTGAGGGTAATCATCCACAGTCTGCCCATCCAAACAATACAAGTGAAAAATGTGTCACTTAATGAGCCTGAATCAAACCCCAGTTAAATCAATGTACAACATATGCAAACAACTGTCCTCGACATTAATAGGGTTACCTTGGATTTACCACTGGCACAACTGATTGGGATCTGTCCCATTACCTTGCATTAATTATGCATTGCTGTTACAATCTAATTATCCCCCGATTGTCTTCTGACCATTACAGATGTGTATGTACACCCAACACCAATCCTCCTTGTCATGCACACTCATTAATATCAGACAACAGGGGAACACCAGGGTGAGCTTGCAGCACCCAGCAGCAAGTCATCAAGCCCAAACTTCTCTCTTCAGTCATGAGTAAGTGTCTGGGAAGAAACTGAACAAGGTAAACTTGCTTGATACAGAAAGGCATCAACAGAGGAGGAAATTCAGGCAATTCCATCTGAAATAATCATGTTCTGAAGTTTGTGAGACTAGGATTGGGTTAGCACAGAAAAAAAAAATTCAAGTGTAAATAACAGAAATAGTTGGTTTAAAAATACTTTCAACTTCTTTTCTGACAGCTTGAAGCTCGTCAGTCTAATTTTTCAAAGATTATGAACAGAAAAATGAACAATATAGGAAAGCAAAAATTTTCTTGGGCGTGTCACTTCTATATTTCAAAATGCATGTATTTATTTCAAAAACTGTCAAAATATGCAGTTTAAAAAAGAAATTGCACATATTTAATATTTGTAATTTATTAATTATAATAATTATATATAATTAATAATATTAATTTATCATTATGATTATAGTAATAATCGTATATTGTACAGAACAAGACTTCTCCATAAGTATGAAAGGTTTTTTCTAAATTTTTCCCAATTACAAAAGAAAAACAATGTGGGAAATATTGCAAAAAAATTTGGGGTCTTTTTTATAATTGTTATTAATTCCAAGCCTTTGTGGCTAGGTGATGAACCAAATGATTAGTCATTACCACAACTTTCCAAACATCTGGAACATGCAAAGCCTTAGTGCCTCATACTGACAGGTGAGAGACTGCTTGAGGGCAGATAAGCTCATCTTGTAACATCTATGAAGTTGAAAAAGACTGATAGAATCCACAATTCCAGTGTTTTCTGAGCACTTCTCTCTCAGCACCTGCAGCTGGGGCTGCCTTTCTCCTCAGCTGCTCCATCACTGGAGAATGATCACAGGGCACTTCCAAAGGATTTGGAAAAAAAGATCTGGGGGAAAACAGAACTAAGAAATAAGGAGGAGAAAGAAAAAAATGAACAAAATGTGCTGTAAGGGTTTGCAATAACACAACAGCACACTCAGTGAGTGCCTCCCCTAGCAAGTATGTTGGCAAACCCAGCAGCACAATGCTTGTCATGGGCAGTTATCAAGTCTGAATCTGGGTTCAAAGTTATTTTCCCCAAGCTCTCTCTCCTGAAAAAGAAAAACCAGGGCTTCTACATCCCTCTATGTTGAAGTTATAACCTAAAATGTATAAGATACAATAAAAATATTATTAATAACATGAAGCTTCTGATGTGAGTGCTGAATTCAGTGGAGCTCTTTTGGTACAAAGCTGCACTATCAGAGTGAGGAATAGAATAAACCTAAAGGTTTATGCATTGATGGGTTTTTAAGCTCACAGAGGCAGGCAAATCAAGCTGAGCAAGTTTAATGAAGTCTTTTTTTTGTGTATTCATTTTGAAAGTCAAGAGCTGTTCTTATAACTAAGGGACCTGCCTTGTGAATGAATACAGGGAAGGGAAGACCAGAGAAAGATTTATTTCCTATATACTTACTGTATTTTTCAGTTATATATATTTAATTTCATAACCTCAAGAGTAATAACAGGAGCAAATATTTTGCTAGGCTAATGCATTATTAATCGTAGAATAAAGTGGGGAATCAGACAACTTTGGCACCTTATTCTAAGACCACATGAAAAACACTGCACATAAATGACACTCAAAATAAGCAGCCTGGCATCTTATTGAACACAGAACATGATGAGTTGCAAAACCAAGAAGCAGCCCTGATTTATCCAGTGGAACTTGACATTTCCTACAAGCCAGCACTGGCTTAACATTAATTAAAGCTTCACATGAGTGTTATCTTTTTTCCTCCCCCCTATTGTTCTCATGGTGTGCAACCTATTTTTTTTTTCTGAAACGCTGCAGTTTGTGGATATGTATAAACCTGAATGACAGAGCTGGATAGCTGACTTCAAATGTCAGGATGCCTGTAGGCAATCAAAACAGAGACTTCTCCTTTGTTAATAACGTTATATGAAAAGTGCATGTGAAACCCAAGGCCTTCAGAAAGTTTGAGAGAAAGGTGGATTTTAGAGAATGAACTAAGTAAGTAATGCTAAAAGAATGTTAGCTACAGTTCTAAATGCTAAAGTTCATTTTAAAGAATGAGCTAACTAAGTAATGCTAACAAATTCTTAGCATTTCACCCCCTGCCAACAATTAATTCCTTTTATGTCCATAAAGAATAAGAAAAGGAAGTTTCTTCCTATTAAACTTCAATTGACAATATTATGGCATTTTTTCCTAGGTCTTTAAAATTCAGAATACAAAATTTGTTGATTCCTGAATGACACATGTGTACTGCATCACCAATGCTTCCTGTGCAAATAACTCAGGCTCTTTGTGATATTTGTTTTGTAACAAATGTTAAATTATAGCTTTGTTTTTAACTAAGCTCATATACTGCTTCGCACAATGATGAAAAAAAATTAAAAAAAAGAAAATTGACTAACATTTATCTTGTCCAACTCTATCTTGTTAAAACTATGTGTTGCTGGTCATAACCCATTATTTAAACTGTTTCCACATGGGAGAGAGCATGGTATCACCAGAGAGGAATTAATCCTACCCTAAAATAGATGTTTAACATGTGCATGATGAATCATTCTCTGCAGAGACCTTTTTCCTCTCCTTTCATTAGAGAGGAAATTTAGGTGACTACCTTAATGAAATAACTAATTTTTATACAGCTAAGCTAGGAAAGGTGAATCTCAGCTGAAAGAAAGAACATTGCAAACCTAATTATATATGTATGTATGTATATTTATTTCTTTGTAAACCTGAAAGGAACCATTCCCTGTTAGGATCCACCTGCTGTCTGTGAAACAGGACACAAGACAGGCACAGCACTGTGAGTGTCACATGGAAAGATTAATCAGGGACCAGAAAGGGAGAATTGTCAAATTTCTCTGTACCTAGTAATAACCTAGGGAAAGTATGAAAATAAGCTTAAACTATGAAATTCATTGAATACATGCAATATTCAGGAATTGTTTTAGGTTTCTAAATGGAAAACACTTTCCTAGCGTTCCCATTGGTTAAAAACCTATATCTCGGCAAACTGTACCTTGGATTCCTCTCATGATTTTGAGGAAGTAGACTGGGATATGTGCAGACCATCAAAATTCCAGTCAAATCCCGTGCCAGAAATCTTAGAGCTTCAAATATCTCCTTCAGAGAGTTTGTCCAGGGTGTGTGACGCAGAGCAATTTATGTCCCCACAATAGAGCCCATATGTCCTTCATAACCTAATTTCCCCATCTGTAGGATCAATGCTGTGATACTTATTTCTCTTGCAAGGGTTATATCATAACTCCTAGCATTTGCCTTTAATATGCCTTGTAAGGGAGACAAAAATAAAATATATTGTAAATTATTAATGCAGTCATATTTCTGGGGCTTCCTTTTTTGGAATAGCATGAACTAGTAAAGAATAAATACCAATTCATATATTGAAAAAAAGCACAATACATTAAACAACCCCCCACATTTTTAGGTATCATTTTAATTATTTATATATTCTATTCTGAAACTACTCTCTAGCTCTGAGAAGAAGGATATCGATTTCTTTGTAATTGGACAGAAATGGACAAAATATAAGGATTTGAGCTGTCAGCATCTTGTTCATCCTGTAGTTCTATTCATATGATATTTATACCAAACTGCTGAAAATTAACCAGCACTACTCTGTGGCAGTAGAAAGATTTCATGATCAGTGACGAGCTGGAAGGAAAAATGAAATAACTATTTTCTCACATATTTATTCTAAGATAGAATTGGTGTGAAGACTCACAGGTAAGGCATTTTACTCCAAGACATAGAAAAATTGTTTTCTTGCTGTGACTGCATGGATACTGGAGTCAACCTCATCTCTAGTTGCCACCTGTATCTATTTCAATAAATGCAGTCTGGCCCCAAGAATCACTTTCTGTGCAGAGATGGAGACCCACAGATGAGAAATGAACTGAGTTTTAGCATCCATATTCTGGTAGAAGAAAGAGTGGAATTTTTTAACAGACATTTTTGCTACTGTTTTGTCTTACAGGGTAGGGTATGGAAGGTGTTAATGTGCAGATTTTCTGAGAGAAAAGTACCTGCAAGGCTGACAGAAGAACATGACAAAAAAGATGTAATAATGTGTGTACTAAGAATTGTTCACATTGAGAAATGATCCCTATTGCTAACTCTTCTATGAGCAAACAGGGAGGTAGAGCCCCATCCTCCAAGCATTTATGATCTTCTAATCTATCTCGCTGAGTTATGAGGAGCCTTCAAAGTAAAAGACATATATCTGTGAATGTTTTGGGAAACAATAATTTAAGTGAATCTGGAAGTATAAGCCTGACATTTGACATTAGACTGATTTCCTTTATTTCTAGAATTTATGCTCAGCTACAAGTTCCATGTGCCCTCATTTACATCTCCCCTCTCAAATCTTTTGCACCTTTCCCAGGCTTGTAATGTGTTTTTAATCTTATTTTTTTCTATTGTTAATTTTTCCCATGCAAATCCTCTTCCCTGTCATGACACCTGAAGCACTCTCTGGGGCATTTCCATTCTCTACATGGCCCCAGTCCTTACACAGGGAAAGGAGAGAGACATTTTGAAAGAGCACATTTAAGGATCTTTGAGAACATAAAAATGTGAGACCAGCTACAGTGAGTCAAAGAGCTCCTTCTAATATCTCCAACACCAGTCAAATCTGGATGCCAATGAAGAAGTGAAGTGTCAGAGCATGTGTGTGTGATTCCAGCCCAGATCTCTCCCCCAGATGTTTATTAACCTTTCTAAGACAGGAGTGCTTTCCTTGCATTTTCTGTATAGGCTCTTCTTGCAAACTTGTCCAGTCTCCTCCTCCTGATTCCTTGCCAGCTTATTGCATCTACAGCATCCCAGGGAAGGGAATTCCATCGCTGAATCTTTCTGCCTATACCTAGAAAACCCCAGGAAAAATGTGCATTAGGAGCACACTGGAGCAGCAAATACGTGATTAATAATTGCCCTTGTAAATGGGACAAATCTGGAACAAATGTGTGGTATCCTGCACTGCCAGGGGAAAAATCAGGTTGGTAAATCTTATTTTGATCCCTAGGTGAGATCTCCATTTTCTTTCACGTAACTGAACAGGAGTGAAACTCTGCATGAGGGGCACCTGCGTTGGCAGCCCACACTGCTGTCTGACCAACAGCCTCTCTTTTAAAATTTCAAGCCTCTTGGGGAGCTTTTCCTCTCCTGATCTCATGGACATGAGCATTCTTTTGTTTTTATAATGTCTTATCTGTTTTGTAACAATGTGAGGAAAATAAAGGACTCTGTAGTGCTCTCTTAAATTGGCACCTTCTCACTAAAAGCTGGCAATACTCATCCTCTAAGCATGGCTTAAGCCCCCCATGTGTCTGCTCTTGCTTTTGGATGTGCAAGGTCTCAAAGTGATTTTTTTCCTCTGGAGAAAAGCAATGATCCCTAAATTGCAGATAGAGCAGGATTATCCTCAAAATAGAAGAAATAACAAAACAACCTGTCTAGTGTGGGTGCTGTGTTAGTGCTAGCATATGTAAAATAAAAAGTCTGCAAAATAACCTTATGGTTGTTTAGTCAAAGGATCAGAATCCCTTGGAATTATTCCATTAATGCATATTTACAGAGCAAGGGACTTGCAAATATAGGTGCCAAGGGAAAATTAAAGCAGTGAAAACATCTAACACACAGTGAAGAATTAGGAGGGAAAATCTGATAATGGAGCTAGAGCAGAAAAAAAAAAGAGAAAAAGAATTCTGTCTTGCCTTTAAGGCGACATTTCCTGTCACCCTTTTGCCTCCCTCCCTCAGCTGAATGTAACCATTAATTGTAGGAATCGAAGAGTTGCAAT
>NW_005054365.1:246637-293074 GCF_000277835.1 Geospiza fortis
ATTCCTGCTTGTTAAAGCTACTGACACATTTTACAGTTTTGCAAAATGTCAGAGTCCATCATGCTGTAACTTTGCTGCTGAGGATCCTGTCTCTCTTAAAACACTCATACTTACCTTATGAAACTTTCAGGTAAAACCTCAAATCTGTAGCTGAATCAACTCCTTTTCTCCCTTCCCTTTAAAATCTTGTTTACCAGCTTGTCAAAAGTCTGTGGACTTCTGTTTGTTTATTTGGTTTTTTTTCTTGGGTTTTTTTTTTGCGTCCTTTTTACTACATTAATTTTTTATTCTTTTCCTCTCAGAGCTGTAGGTTCAGAGAACTTGAGTGACAGCAACCTCTGTGGCTTTCCTACCATTGCAAAATCTCAAATTGGTGGAGAGGGGCAATTAAAGTAACCACCAGGGTTTAACAATTGGCATTTGGCATCTGCTGTGCCTCTATGGCAATGCACAGCTGTCTACCTTCCAAGAGAAACACAGAAGTGTGTCACGTCTGTAATCCCAGTGAACTGAGCTCTCTCAAGCATGCTGTGATGGCAACTTCATTTCATTCTGCCTTTTTCATCTCGAGGATAGCACCTCTCCAGAGGGGATTTGTACCATGGAAAGGCTGGAGAGGTATTTTAAGCACTGCCCTAAACACAGAACTCCCTAATCCACGGCAGAGCGCAACCAATTCTCAGTGTTTCTGTGATCCAGTTGTAATATTTGATACTGTAAAACTTCTGTTTGTGTTTGTCTGGGAAAATACATTTATATTATGGTATGTTGTGCTAAGGTTTCACAGAATAACAGAATTCACAGTTTGAGTTGGGTGGGAACACCTTGTTCCACCCCTGCCATGGGCAGGGACACCTTTCACTATCCCAGGTTGCTCCTAGCCCTGTCCAACCTGGCCCTGAACACTTACAGGGATGGAGAATCCACAACTTCTCTGGGCAGCCTGTGCCAGAGCCTCATCACTCTCACTCAAGAATTTTTTCCTTATACCCAGTATTTATATCCAAAATATATCCACTATATATCCAATATACATGCAATATGTACATCCCTTCTTTTAGTTCAAAACCACTTCCCCTTGTTTCATTACTTTAGGCCTTGCTAAAATGTCTCTGCCCAGCCTTCTTATAATGCTCCTTTAATTATTAAAAAAACACTACAAGGTCTTCCCAGAGGCTTGTCTTCATCAGGCTTAACAACTCCAACTCTCTCAGCCTTTCTTCATAGGGAACGCATTGCAGCTTTCTGATTCTAATACAATTTTTCATGTTCTATATCCTTGTGGTTTTGTCACTTGATTTTTTGTTATCAATTTTTTCCTTTTCTTAGTGAGCCTGGAAGTTGATAACGTTCACTTTTCTTTGCTTTTCTTCTTGACGATAATTTTAGGAGGAAATTCTTTTTTTCTGGAGCGTGACCTAGGATCTCTTTTAGACATGTCATAAAAATGTGCCATAAAAAACTCTTCCCTATCACTCAAAACATCTAGAAAAGGAGTAAAAAATGAGTCTATAGGTAACATATATACAATGACTCTGAGTAAGGTATCATTATACCAATTCTAATAATTGAAAAATAAGTAAGGAAAAACCCTTTGCTGCCCTCCTGCACCAGACCTGGTGCACAAGACGGAAAATAAGAAATAGGACTTCTCTTTTCCTATCCTACATGTGATTTCATCTCTTTCATGTCTAACATCGAGATCAGTGCGTGAGATTAGTGTTATGGATGACCATAATATCACCTCCAACATCTTTTGAGTTGAGGCTGACATGCTATGAAAACAAATCCTGAATCCTCTGCAATGAAATATGTTCTTTGTAAAATTTCTGTTGTGGTCTTCTTGTGGGCCCCTCAATTTGGGCAGTGGTCAATCTCATTATTGTAATAATAGGATTTTTACACCTGCCACAAAGAGCAAGACCATAGAAGCACCCTTTTCATCTTAACATTATGCTCTGTCTCAGGAGCTGCACAAACCTTAGAAATCTAAACAGGATCACAATATAGTCCTGAGTACTGTGGTGCATTCAATTGTGTTTAAATCATAGTAGTCAAGTTCTGGCGTGCTTCCTGCATGTCTTCAGTCCAGGACAATTTATCCCAGGAATTCCTGTGCCGCATGACAAAACACTGCCAGCAAGTGCCAGGCCATGTGGGTCTCAGGGGAGAAAGCAGATTTATTTGCACATGTGCAAACTGCTGCAGAGTTATGGGGCCTTGAGAATGGGACCCATTATTGGGTACTGTGGGTGTTGGTAGGGTCCCACTACCCAAGCGAGCTCCAAATCTGCTCCAAGTTAATAAAAGGTGTGTTTTCACCAGTCATGTCTCATCTAGGGATAATTGGTAGTGAAAGGATCAATGTTTCACCAGAAAAAAATCAGCTTAAAATGGTGACCTTTGAGAAGCTCCAGTGAGCAGTAACTGAGGAAGAAATATGGAACAAATCTCCTGCCACATAATTCTGCAAACAGAGCATTTATTTTTCCCTGTGTTTTGAGTCACACTGAGACCTCGAAGAAATTATGATGATGATGATTATTGTTGTTGTTTTGTTGTTGTTGTTGCTACTATTATTATTACTGCTGTAATTATTATAACAGTAATCATCATAATCTTAAGGTTGAGCATATGTGAGTGCATGTGTACGTGGCAGGTCTATTTTTAGGAATAACGTCACACTAAAGACACGTGCAGAAATGTAACTGTGGAAGAGCGAGTCCTTGTGTGCGTGTGTGGTAATCATAATCAGTCACACTGTATTTCTGCCTTGGGCTAGAGAAGCTGAAAGAAAGGTTGAGAACACTCCTCTGTAATGATTTTCCTTTCTTCAGGACAATCTTGACAACAGCACCTTGCCCTAGGAAAGCTTCCTTTGATCCATTTTGTGACTGAAATACAAATTCCCTATTTTTCGTTCGCCTCTCTTCAAATTAATGATCCTTGCAATAAGGATGCCCTGCCCAGGAGTGGTTTCTTCAAACAGATTAGAAGAAATAACAAAGCTAAACCCCAGGATCAGAAATTGGGACTGAAAGGTGGGAGAATGCTTGGTCTTTATTTGCTTTTCTTTCTGCCTTTTCGAGGCTGCTGTCATGTCCTGTTACACAGATCATCTATTTGATATTACTACACTTATCAAAGATATAGGCAGGCAGCATTGTTAGCAGCTAAGGAGAGCTGAGGATTTTTAAGGCATTAGAGACAAAATTTTCATGAAATAATTATGCAAAGCTGTGTGTGAACATGCATACAGAAAGCAAGATGTTAAAGGATCTCATTGGCTTGGTGGAGTTATTTACAGTTTGGTTAAAATATGTCTTTCCATGGCTGTGTAAAAGAATGTGATAAATCTGTCCACTGCTGATACAGCTACACCAAAGTAAAAATGTCTGTGAGTGCTAGAGAACTGAATCCCAGCCAGGTAAATGCACACCTTGTACCAATAGAGATACCAGATAACATTCAAGGTTTTTTGCATATATGTAATTTATTTAAAAGAATCAGAGGAAACCCAGGCTCTCTAGAGCTGCAGCAAGTGATGATTGAAGCATTTCCCCTGTGTAAAACAGCAGAAAACACCCATACTTAGGCAACTGAAACCCTCCCTTTCTGGCCTGGGTGTACTTCTCCAAGACTCTGCCCTTCTGAATTCAGCTTAAGAAATTGCAGTACTTAAAAACAAACAAACAAACAAACAAACAAACAAACAGCAACAACAAAACAAGAAAAAAAAACACCCAAATGACTTTCTGGATGTCAAGCTGTTTTCCTGATAATATTTTTTTTCTGTATTCCTTAAAAAGTGGCAGATGATCAAGATGGCATGACTGTCAGTGTGAGGACTCCAGAACTTCTTGGCTGACTCCTTGCCATCCCTCAAGTCCCCCCAAAATCCATGTTGTAATGACAACAAATATTTTTTTCCAGGTTTTTAATATTTTCTTTCCAGGTTCATGCCCCTTCATCTACAATTTGCTGTTAGCAAAAGCAGTAGGATTTCCAGGACAGAAAATGTCACTGAAGACCGTCTAGTTCCAAAGTTTTGCTCAACAGCATGTGGCTCAGGGCTGCATTCATTCAGGCTTTGAATGACTCCAAGGATGGAGACACTACAATCTTCTTGGGCAAACAGTGCCAGTGTTTGGCAATCCTTACAGTGAGAAAGAAATAACAAATAGTAATAATAATAATTTTTAAAAATCTGTGGATAAACAATATTCAAGCTGCTATTAGTATTATTGTTATTTTTTTCTCATACTTGCAATAAGCCAGTAATACCTCAAAGCAAATCATCAGTTGACACTTGAATGGGACAACAGTAAAGAAAAATAATGTGACAGTGCTTATGACCAAATCTGAACAGCACAAAAAAGAAAGAGGAGTGTCTACAAGCCTTTCCAAAGAATGGGTGTTTGTCTGTTACTGTAATAATTTTCCACTAACCATTGGCCATCTCTTCTTTGTCCACTAGAAAATCTGCTTCTTAAATAATCATAGTGATTTCCTGATTATAAATTAGGAAAAACATAAATATATGTGTAGATTTATATCATTATTCCTTTGGTATTTTCTAGGGATAAATTATACTTAGGGATTTATTTCCTTGTTTGGACTCCATTGTTAAAGCAAGCACAGTTAAAAATTACTTGGCAGTGCAAGCAAATATAAAACCAAAACCATCTTTTACAGGTGAATACCTGTCAGATTTTTGGGTGTTTTTTTTCCTGAATAAACAGTATTAATACCAGAATCATATTATTGATAATTAATAGTAATTGCTAGTAGTATATTTTAAGGTTTACATCCCTGTCTCCTGCTAGGATAAGGTGCATCTATATGTAGTTGATACTGGTTTTGGCTTTATCAGGACATGCCAGACCTTGACAGGAGAGCACTGTTTTGAGAAGCTTGTACTTTCCATGCTCAATTAATCTCAAGTATCTCTTTGAAGCACATGCTGTCAAATGTGTAAACATAGAATGGTTTTCTGATGTGGTTTCCAGATTAGTCAACATTTATCTGCGTTGAAACTTACTTTGTCTATATTTTTATGAGTTATCACTCTTATAAATATTTTCATTAATTATCTTTCTTATATTTTTCAATTTGTTGAGGGCAAGTTCAGAATTTTCCCTCCAAGGCAGAGAATGTATGACTAATCTAGCAAATATGATATTGCTCTTCTACTACCTAGTTAGAGTAAATGTTAACTTTCATGAAGGTTTCCAGTTTATTGCTACAGCAGGAAAGGGAGTAATGGAATTAACTGACTTTCAATTTTTTTAAGGCCTTTTCTTCCAGTGCCTAGATTTGCAAATTGAAGTAAGCTTGTTTCTATACTAAATTTTGGTATGTTTACTGCCTTAAATTGGGAAAAAGGTAGAGAAAACAAAGCAATTTCATGTGGTAAACAAGTTAAATGACTATTGCCCAGGGCTACCAAGTGTTATGCCAAGCCATAATGCATTTGTAATACTTTGCTTAGAAAAAAAGAACATTTTGTTGGTATGTAAGTAACACAGAATTGAATCATCATAGGAGCTGTGGCACTGGTTTCATGTTTTATTATCCTTCCAAAATAACAGAGTCTGTTTTTAGGGAAGATGGATTTTTGGGGAGTAAAGCTGACAATGTTAGAGAGCAACAAACCAGGGGCCCCAAAAAAGGATGAACCAACTTTTTATTTCAGGGGCATATATGCTCAAATTGCTGCTGACAGCATCATTATAAAATATTTATTCCTGTGATGGTAGCAAATTAAAAGCAGGGTTCATGTCACCAGGTGCTATCCATAGTTACAATACATAACTACATGCAGATCTTTGCTCCAAACCTTTGACTTCATGGAAACAAACCCTGAGTCAGCTCACTCGCTTCCAGCAGAGCTCTGGGGGCAGACAAACTGCAGCCACACAGAGCTGTTGGTCAACAGGCTTTATATTTAGCTAGATAAATAAACAGAATAAAATAGAATAATGGAATTGTTAAGGTTGGAAGACACCTCCAAGAACATCAAGTCCGACCTTCAAAAAAAAACCAAACCACTGCCATGACCACTAAACCATACTGTCAAATATGGTTTTAGGTATCAAGAGGTATGATCAAGGGTATCAGAGTGGCTGCCAGATGATAAACCAGATATTGGGGTTGTGAGCATTGGCAAAATCAAGACTTCATGATCCTTGTCAATGTCTACTGGTGTGAAAGGGGACCTGCCCCTAATCAGATTGTCTGGTTTGCCTTTCCTTTCACCCTCCAAGGCATTAGAAACCATCGGAAAACAGAAACAAAACATTATAAAAAAATTTTAAAATATCCCAGTGCTTAATTGGAAACTGTTAGTCATTCAGGTTTGTTGTATATATGAGGGGTAGAGAATTATGTTTATAAATTTTCTGTCCTTTTAGCATGAGGGGTAGTAGTTCTGTAACTAAGCTGAAAATATTTCAAGAATGCTTTGTACAGCTGAAATGATAAACTATGTCACAAATGGGAGCCAGTCTGAGACCCAAGAGCCTGGGAAAGGAGTTGAAGGAGAAATGTGCATGCACATGTTAAATGGGAAATTTCTTAGGTGAAGTCAAGCAGCTCAGGGGATTTGGGGCTAACAGCTCTAGAACCAAAATGTTTCTGAGCCTTTTGTTGTCATGGTAGCCTTGACAGACAGTCAGGGGCTGAACTCTTTGTGAAGCAGGCAAATCCTCTATTTAATAATCCTATGGTTTGCACAGGTGGTTTGACTTGGAAGCGATTTGCAGCTCTGGAGATACCCTGGAAGTATCTGGGCTGAAAGCTGAGACTTTTCACACAGAAAGCAGAAAAATCTTTGCCTTTGCCTAAACCTTTATGAGACCTTGGGAATAACTGAATGCTTTAACAAAGGAAAAGAGGGAGGGAAGAATAGAATATTTTCAGTTGGAAGCTGCCTACAATGATCATGTAATCCAACTGCTTGACCAATTCAGGGCTGACCAGGTTAAGGCATGTTCTTAAAGGCATTGTCCAGGTGCCTCTTAAGCACTGACAGGCTTAGGTAACTGACCACCTCTCTAGGAAGTCTGTTGCAGTCTTTGACCATCCTTTTTTTTTGTAGAGAAACACTTCCTAAAGTCCATTCTGAACCTCTCCTGCCAGGTCTTCTAAAGGTTTCCTAACCAGGAAACTATTGAAATAGGTTTTTACGCTTTGGACAGAGAAGCAGGGACTTGGCCCCAGTTCCTGGTCCTTACCACAGCTCTGCCTACCTGACCAGGTTATTTTCTAATACTCCAAACCACTGTGAGTTTTCCACTCTACATGGCAACCAGAAGTATGTCTGTGGCATATCCAGCATTGCCCATTCCCTTCCTACAAAAAACTAGAAAGGGATAAAGGAGTTGCCACCACAAGATGCACTGCAGGCCTCGTGCCTCATTATGAAACCCAGCGTGAAGAGATGACCACATTTAGGGGAAGAGAAGCCTGCCTGCTTGCCTTTATTTACTGACCGACACAGCACACCTTTCCCATTTCCTTACAACCAACAAAATTCATCAGTTTTCAAAATTCATCATTTTTACACGCTGTGGCCATCGCAAGGCAAGAGACAATTCTTGTTTCACAGAATGTGCCACTCATTAGCCACAGGGCAGACAGGGACTCAGGGACACAGAGATGGGGCAAAGGACTTGAACCCAATTTCTAAAACCTCACTGTGTTGGCTGGGTGAGCAAACCTTTCTCTTCAGGAAACATCACTGATCCTGATGTAGCTGTACAGCTGCCTACAGGAGACTGCTCACCTTAAGGGTTTTGGTGATTCATTAACTACTCAGAACCCCCACAGCACAGGGAGGTCACAGCCTTAAGAGTGCATTAGTTTACAAAAAACAAAACACAAAAAGTTTACATTAGTTTACAAAAAAACCCAAAAACCAAAAAACCAAAACAACAACAACAACTACTAGGTTTTGGAAGGGTTGAGGTAGGTAAAGCTACAGCACCACAGAGTTCAATTGTTAGATTGTGGCTCAGACATCCTACCCTGGGAATTGTATTCATTCCATTTACCCACAGGAAACAACTCCAGGCTCTTCTGCAGAGTTAAGAGGGAGGAGGAAGAATCCTGAGCACTAACACACAGCTCTTGTTCATTCTGTACTTGGTGTGGGAAGGAGGAAATAATGATTTACTGTGAAGCTCTGGGATGGTTTCATGTGTGGAAGTGGCATTACAAAAGGGGATTTTGATAACCTGGTTCTGCACAACTGATCTCTGGACTTTGGAAGAAAGGGACTTTTACCTCCTCATTAAGAGAGATGCTTAATGAGGAAAAAAAACATTTATTAAATGTTTGGGTTTTTTTTAAATTGGAAAAAATGTGAAAATGTGTTAAATTTTGAAAAGGTGGAGGAAATCCTGAATTCACTGAAGGAAAAGTCAGCAAGATTTTTTTCTCAATTACGGTTGAATATCCCACATGTGCACCTCGCTGTAACTGGTGCGGGGTTTGCCCCTCCAAAAGTTCCTCCGAAATTAAATTTATGAGGAGCGGAATAAATCGAAAGGCAGACAGAGATGCTTTGATTTCTTTGTGCTGGCTCCCCATAAATATTAATGCCTTTCCTAGGTGCTGGCACCGTGACACGCCGTGGACGGGGGCAGGATGCGAGCCGGCCGGGCTCTCAGCCTGGCTGCATACAGATGAGCCCCTCAGAGAGGCTGCAGGTGAAACACACACAGAGTGGAATTATAGCTGCCCCTGGGCAGCAGCAAGGACCTGTAATAGCTCCTTCTTCCATCAGTGGGTAATGCAGCCTTTGTGTCAGGGACCTACTCAGTGGTGTTGCAGCATTAAGGGGGAGAAAAGCTAATGCAGTTTGCCAGAGAAAGAAGGAATTGCTTCCTCCCCACCTAGGCTGCAGGAATGTTTTCCTTTTATCACACCAGCTCCTTCACAGTTTTCTATTCACAGCCTTTGTCATTGTCATCATAAAAAAAAAAAAAAAAAAAGGAAGGAGGGCAGGCTATGTAGTATTGAAAATGCATGAGATATGAATAAATTATCGCGTGTAAAAGTATAGATTTAGCTTTAGTTGCAAGAAATAAAGGGAAACCACTACCAGAAAAATTTTCAGGGATTATGACTTCTTGAGGTGTCATTATTTGGATGATGACACCAGGGGAAGTTTTAAATCACAAGGGTATTGTGGTAAGACAAATGGCAATCTTGCCCTTGAGATTCTGAAGTGTAAGACATAAGAGGAAGTGACAGGAGACAGATAAATGGGTTTTCATGAGGAAGTTCTGATACAATGTGGGTTTATGTGAAAATGCAAATCAGTTTCTTAGTGTCACAAGTAACTCCATATCACAACTGTTTAATCTCAATTCTTTAAAAAATACTTTTAACAGCTCTTAATAAGTCATTATATTAGCTTGAAGGGAATTTATTTGCCTTATGAATTTTAGAGAATCAGTTTAGTTTTGTCATGTAAATAAACCATGAAATAGGTTTTCTAGAGATAGGTAACATGAGTGAACAAATAGTCTCAAGCTTGATGAATTGTATCCTAGAAATGCTTAGAAAGATCCTAGAAATACTCTTATCCTAGCAAGAGGGAAACTAGTGTCTTGGTTTGAGCTGAGATAGAGTTAATTTTCTTCCCAGCAGCTGGCACAGTACTGTGGTTTGGATTTGGGATTAGGATAATGTTGATAACACACTGGTTTTAGGTTTTGTTAAGCAGTGGTCAAGAATTCTTCAGTTTCTCATCCTGCCCTTCATGCGAGGAGGCTGAGGGGGCACAAGGAGTTGGAAAGGGACACAGCTGGGACTGCTGTCCCAAGCTGGGCAGAGCTTCATACCCTGTGGCATCATGCTCAGGGCATAAACTGGGGGGGGAAGCTGAGCAGGGGATGATGGCTGGGCATTGATCAGCAGTTGGTAAGGAAATGCATCATTTTTTTGTGTGGGTTTTTTTTTTTTGTTGTTGTTGTTCTTGGGGTTTTTTTTCCTTTATTTAAAATTTTTCTCTCTTTTTTTTTTTTGTTTTATTATATTCTATTCTTTATTATTATCATTATCTCTTCCTTTTCTGTCCTGTTAAACTGCCTTTATCTCAACCCACAATTTTTGGTTTTTTTCTGATTTTTACCCCTCTCCCATTTAAAGGAGAAATGAAGGAAAACCTATGTGGTGTTGAGTTGCTGACAGTGGTCAAACCATGACAGCTCTTTTTGGTGCCCCTAACTGTTTGAGGTGATGGCAGATGCACTTGGGAAGTGCTGGATAGAATTTATATCTGTTAGTGCTGTTCAGGCACCAGTTGGCGGGCTCCTGTGCTTGCCATGCAGCTTCCCTCCTGTTTGCCAGGGTCTTGTGCTTGTCAGTGGCTGCTTTCTGCTCTCTCTGTAGAGCTGTGCTGCTCACCTCCTTTCTCTGCTGTGCCTGAGAAGGTTCTGGTAGCAGCAGTGGGGATGTGTCTGGGCTGGACCAACAACATCTGCTGTGTCTGCGCTGGACAGGATGGAACCCCAGTGCGAGCTCGAGCGGGAGTGCTGCAACCTGTGGAGGAGTCCAGGTGGGAGCAGGACACCTCAAACCACCTGTGGCCCATGGGTTGTGCCATTCTGGAACATGTGAGCCTCAGGTAAACCCCTGATGAGGCTGTGGCTTGTAGATAAGACCCTGCTTGGAGCAGGAACAGCCTTAAGGGTCTGCAGTCTGTGGATTAGTTCAGGGTTAAAGGGAGGGATCTTTGGAATGTTAAACCACATGGTCTGGTCCACAGGGATAAGGGGTGGAGATTGTAATGGAAAAACATTTAAATTGTTATGAAACCCAGGATTTGAGCTGCGTGTTGTAAGAAATGCTGTAACACAAGCACCCAAATCAGTGGAGGTGAAGCTTTAATTTAAGCAGTGTGATTGCAGCAGTGACCCAGGCTGAGCCTGGCTTTGGTGCCCAAGAGCCCCACGCAGCAACCACACCTCCTGTCCTGAGTGACCACCGTGACAGATGGAGCTCAAGTCATGGGCTAAACACTGAACAAACTCAGGGAACATTTTATGGGTATTTTTCAGGACTTGTGGAATGATACCTGTGGATTACATCAAAGGATGGGAAGAGGAGCATGTGGTTAATGAGGATCTATTGGCTGGCGTGGAGCGTGAGCACGACATAAGTGGTATGGAATAAAGGCTGGAGAATGTACTCAGATAAAGCTAATTAAAAGTCAGCAACTCATAATTAGCCTATTTTCCCACTTAAATAGGAGATCATGCAATGAATTGTTTGCTCAAATCTTTTGACAAATTATTCGAGAACACATGAAGTAAACAATCTATATGGGAGCTGAGAATCTTAAACTATGGAGATATTTTCCTTCAAGTGCTGAACAGAGACATTTTCTCCAAAGTCAACAGTATCATTGAACTTGCACCTTCTAAGACAGACTGGATTTAAATAACAATGTGCACTCATAAAAAACAGAATAATAACGACACTGAATACAGAATAATTCCATAATCACTGAGTACTAAATACAAAACAGTTGTAAATCCTTTGTTTGGATGCACATAGCAACAGCATTTCAATTAAGTTTACACCTTCCTTTGAGGAGGAAAGATTTAGGTACACATGCAACAGAAGTATGAAATATGAGGAAGGTCTTGCATGCTTCAGTTTGTAACTTCCTGAGGGAAGTGGGGGCAAAAATAAAATAATTCCTTCAGATCTTGCACATCTCAGTTCTTTCTGGACTATTAAGGTATGAACAAATTATTATGAATAAATCAATTGGTGCAACATGAAAGGGAGTGTTTTTCATGCCAGCTAAGCTGTGTCTAGACTGCATGATTGAATAGCTGGTCAAAACCAAACAATCTAAAAAAGCTGGGGGTGGGGCCTATCTTGTCTACAACATCACACATAGTTATTAAGAAATAGTGCTTTGCCAGGAGCTCCTTAACCCATAGCATCTCTTTTTGAAGTATCACTTGATTTCATTTTATTTGATCTCCATAACCTCAAAATGCAAGGGTTTTGATTGATGCTTTCTGCCTCCTCCTCAGCCATCCCCACAAAAGATCTAATAATACATTAAAGAAGTTCAGAGCCCCTTTTCCTGCACTGTCTTCTTCTTCACACTGTTTTAGCACTGTTAACTTTAGAACACTTCAATTATCACTGAAGATTCAGAAGTTGACCTAATTGTACTGATTTTTTTTAATTGAGGTTGCAATTTCCAAAGCCTTTTTTTTCCCATTACAAAATCCATCTTTTATTAAGTCTAGTAATGATTAGACATGACCAACTAAAATTAAAACTGAAACTGCTCTGAATAGCTTATTATTAATCAACTTAAATAAACAGTTCACCACCCTGCATATCAGAAAATGCCAGATGGGAGCAGTTACTGTGGTGCTACTGGAATTAGGCAATAACATAATTAGTAGTGGTCACCAGCAGGAGTTAATATAGCTGGATCTTACTGTTCCAAGACTAATAAGCACCTAATGTCTTAGATAATTTCTCCGTCTTTTCACCACTAATGTCTGCCAGGTCTGTCAGCAGCACATTCCATGAGGTTTAGTGAAAAATTCTTCCTTCTTGTTTGTATCAAGTGAGAACCATGAACAGAATCCCTGGGAGGTTATAAATTAGCTCAAAGGGTTAATTTCTTCCATACCTGGAAAAATTTTACACTTCAATCATCACGTGTGTAAGTCCTGAGAAGGTCTGTCCTGTCCCATAATGACAAGTAATACTGAAAACACAAGGTTTAATTTCAAAGAATAAAACAGTGATCAGCACTGAATAGCCTCTTCAAACATCCTATGAATTCAAAGGAGGAAGGAAATGAGGTTTCAAAATGTTCTTTCAAGGACTATGAGGTTAAAGATTATCTATACATCTAAGCGTCTTTCTTTTCCAAGAAAATAAATTTTCCATCATGACCCTGATCCATTCATTCTGCATGATTCTACTTGATTTCCAAAGCATATAACTTTTTGTAAGCTGCATCATTCCCAGGACAATTTTTTTTAAATTTATATTTTCCTATCTATTATTTGCTATGATATTCTGTAAACACCTTTTATTATTCAGCTAGTTTAATATCAAGTACTCATTTCTTTTGGAAAGTCCCTGTTTCATGAAGAGAAATGCCTACAAAACTTCAGAAAAATGTGGAAAAATATGACGGCTACAAACAAAAAACCAAAAATCCCCAACAAATAAACTTACAAGAAAAAGATAAAATATAGCTGAAAGCAAAGCAATA
Organism: Geospiza fortis; assembly: GCF_000277835.1. Classification (NCBI taxonomy): domain Eukaryota; kingdom Metazoa; phylum Chordata; class Aves; order Passeriformes; family Thraupidae; genus Geospiza; species Geospiza fortis. The sequence continues at coordinate 259,908 of NW_005054365.1, forward strand.
AGAGGATACAGAGACAGAAACAACCTTTTTGAGATTATTAAATCAGGAAAAGATAATTAATTTGAAAAGTCAGTCTTTCCACTGTGCAGCATTTTTTGTGTCACATCTGGATTTACTGTTTGACCATCTAAAGTTGCACGTTTTCTTTAAAATTATTTGTTCTTCAGCTTCACCAAGTCTGCTCCATCTTTGAAAATTCCCAGTCGAACTGTTCTGCCATTGCCATGTTTTCATCACCACTTCTATCTCCAGTATTCCCCAGGCAGCAATGCATCTCAATTGGGTTGGTGTACAATGAAAAATAAAAGGTTTCTCAGTGATTCTCCTGTCTCTTGTTGATGAGAAATAGAGGCAAAAAAAGTTCCAAAGTGTGTCTCCGGCCAGCTTCTACAGATTACACAAGGGGAGGCTATTCCAAAGCCCAAAGAAGTCAATTAAGAGATTCATTGGCTTTGACAGGCTTTGGAGCAACATATAATGATTGTAGGTTTATCTCTCTGTCTGATGGAGAGTCTCAGATCACTCAACGTTGCGGCTGCTCAAGAGGAAGAAACTATTTGTAAATAAGTGATTCACTGGTTAGTTATGATGCCCTCCCCAAAGCATTTAGCTACTCAATTGTCAGTGGGCAGAACTGATTATACAGTGGCAAATTTTAATGCTGAGCAGTTCAGGGAAACACTAGCCCTGTCTCACAAGTGTATTTCTGAAAGATGATTCCATAGGCCTGATATATCCTGCTTGCATTATTTGATGAGGCCTTTATCTGGCCTTTCTTATTATACCACCTGAATGCTTTACAAGCCTTAATAAACTTATCCTGACAGTGTCCCTGAGGCAACAGCTGCATGGAAAAAGCTGCCCAAAACCAGAAACCTCTAGGCAAAAGCCTGGAAGAAGATGCTGCAGGCAATCACATACAAAGGAGCAATTGTCCAAAGAAGAAATCCTGCCCCAGAAAAAACTGGCCGTGGGATAGCAGTGAAAAACATCCTTGATCAGTTCAGCTTTATTGGGTTATGTGGCTCCAGTTTTACCTTTCTTTCATCTTACAGATGAGTGTTCCCAGGCTTTTTCATGTCTCCTTCAGAAGTCATAAAAATTTTTCAGCTTTGGACTGCAATTTTTGCGGCTGTCCTCCTGCAACCTGGATCTTATAAAGTAACTCATGGAGTTACTGTGAATATCACTTTGAAGCACTGTAGCCCAGTAAACACAATATTGCTACTGCTCGTAAGAGGCTTTGTAGTGGGTTTGCAGAACCTCAGGAGCAAGGCTGGTCTGGCTCACTTTGTCTGAATTCGTGTTCTCTTGCCTGGGGCTTTGTCTTAGGAACTTAAGCTAAAAGAGTGCTTTCGAACAACAGGCCACTGACTAATTTGTTTTATTTTGTATTTGTGTGCTGCACTTGTAGGGTTTTTTTAACCATATCATAGAATCATAGAATGATAGAATTTCCCAAGTTGGAAGGGACCCACAGAGATAATTGAGTCCAAATCGCAGTTCTGTGCAGGAATCTCCAGCAATCCCACCTTGTCCCTGAGAGCATTGTCCAAATATTTCTTGAACTCCATCAGGACTGGTGCTGTGCCCATTCCCTAGGGATCTGTTCCAGTGCCCAAACACCCTCTGGGGGAAGAACCTTTCCTGATACCCAACCTAAACCTCCCCTGACACAACTTCAGGCCATTCCCTGGGGTCCTGTCCCTGTCACAGAGCAGAGATCAGATCCTGCCCCTCCTCTTCCCTCACAGGGAGCTGTGGCTGCCCTGGGGTCTCCCCTCAGCCTCCTCTTCTGCAGCTGGACAGACCCAGTGCCCTCAGCCCCTCCTCACAAGGCTCTTCCCCACCTTTGTTGCCCTCCTTTGGGGGCTCTCTAAACTCTTAAGACCTTTCTTATCCTGAGGCACCCAAAACTGCTCACAGTGTTCAGGGTGAGGCAGCCCCAGCCCAGAGCAGAGTGGGACAATCCCCTCCCTTGCCCGGCTGGGGATGCTGGGCCTGATGTCCCCAGGACAGGGATGTCCCTCCTGGCTGCCAGGGCACTGCTGACTCAAGTTCCACTTGCCATTGACCAGGATCACCAGACTGCTTTTCCATCGCACTGCTTTCCAGGATCCATTCCCCACTCTCTCCATACACCCAGGGTTGCCCCAGCCCAGGTTCAGAACCCAGCACTTGCCCTTGTTGAACTTCATACTGCTGCAATGAAAAAGGTACTTGTATTCATATTAGGGCTAATTCTACAGTACTATTATTCCTTTCTGCTATAATCACTCCTGGACTACTAAGAATTCACATTAGGCTGTTGATACTTCAACAGTAAGCTCCTGGATCTGCACATATGTAATTTTCATTTTTCATTTTTCCTAAGCAGGTATGCAGGCAATGGGAAGCAAACATCAGAGCAGCTACCCTGCCCTCTGGTAACAGGTACTGCTCAGCTCTGAAGAGCACGATGTTCTCTGCCCAGAAGTTTACAAGAACAGCAGTAAAAGGTTACTGCAGGCATTTTGGTGCATAAAAAAGGAAGGAAGCATGGTATCAGAAATATAGACAGCGAATGAAACAGATTTATCAGATAATAAATACTCTTTAAGTATTTAAGCAACCTTTGTGAGAATGCAAAGCGATCAGCATTAAAAATAATTCTACTACTTTACTGATTTTTTTGGAGCTAATTTATTTTTCATCTAACATGTCTAGAGAATGTTTTAGATATTTGCACCTGCTCAGAATCCAGTCTCCAGTCGTCTGCTCCTACTGATATCTGGAAAACTTCCCTCTCCTTATAAAAGGCTGCTGCCTCAGAAGTGGTCCTTCTTTGTAGCAGGGATTAAGATTAATAAATGATCTTTAAACGCCCTGCTAGTCTGGTCTTCCTCCTTTTCCAGAGCACATTGCTTAATGGATTTAAATTTATCTCCCATTCCTACACAACTCTCACACAGATCTGTAAGTAGGATAAGAAAGTCAGTACTGCAGGACCACCACAGTTCTGGGTGTTACCATTCAATAAACTCTGAAATTCATTTTCTTCTTGTCTTATTGTCTTTCTCATTCTCCTTCAGCCATCACAGACTGATCTCATACTGACAGTTCATACATATTCAAGCAACTACCCAGAAACCACACACTGAATATTTTCTCTCTTTTTGCAGTCATTTATTTGTAGATTAGCCTCTCTAAAGAAATAAATAAACATCTGATTTTTTCTCATTTAAATGTACTCTCAAGACCAACTGATCATACTTCCTTCCACTTTGTAGGACTACCTTAAAAAGCATTGCTGCTTTGCAAGGTGCATGAAAGCTGGATGGGAGTTTGGTTTAAATGATTGGTTAATGCCTCATGTACAAAAGGAAATGAGAGCAAACCTTTGCCAAGCCCAGTGAGCCATAAATTATGCAATGTACACAAAGATAAAGTGCTGCTGGGCCAAGCTTTTCAAGGGAATGGAAAGGGTTCTGCTGTAAATATAGCTAGGTATATCCATGAATTAAAAAATAACACAAATATTGAAGATGCTGACAAATTTCAGCAACACAGTCTTGTACAACCACTCAAGAGATGTGCTGGACACCAATTTCTCTACAGGCATTTTCACTTCCAATGTCCATTGGAGTGCATCAGGATTAATTGGGCAGAAATGTATCACTAGAAAAGTCCTTCAAGGGTTAAGAAGAGATTTATATAAACATTCATTGAGTTTTCTACAGAAGACATAGGGTTCAGATAAAGATTTCTGTTGTAAAAATAATTTAAAAATGGAAAAAAAGTCTCTGTGAGTGAGATAGTGAGGAGAGATATTTGTGTTAATTGTGATGCTTCTTAGTTTTGATATACTTTGAGAAACTTTTAGGTGACATAATATGTTGAATATTTCTCTGGGATATTCTAAACTTTCAAGGAAAGACACTGGAGCTTACTTTTAATACCATCAAATGTATTATACATTAAAGCTTTCTTGTTAAGGATTTTTTATAGTATACTTCAAAATTCCGTTTTCGAGATGATTTAAAAGTATTATAACACAAAGTCAGTCACATGAAATTCTAAAAGTGTTCCTGCTAAGCCCTTTTTACTGCTGCTGAACATCAATATGCCTTATTTGAATGTAACTCCAGAAAGTTATTTGTGCTTTTAAAATTGCAGCCAGGCTGTTCAACACAGGAGTGATTTCCTGTGAGTATTTAGAGCAATTGCTACATGTGGATTTGACTCACCTCCTTGCCTGACCCTAAAGAATGAATTAGCATGGTATAATTTTCACTAAAATCCCCAGGCTCAGCTGAATGTCCCTAACCCTCCAGAAATTGCCTGTGCAATTCACATGGGTGTTTCTAACCTTACTCTAAACCATTAACTTAGATATTGATGCCAGAAAAAGGGACGTAGCACAGCTCACTTGACACTAAACCCCTCAATTCATCAGTCTGGGGAATTTCTGGCAGCTGACCTGGTGAGTTACATGCCAGCCTATAGCTACTTTAAATTTAAATATGTTCTATCTTTACAAACTGCTCTTGATGCAATAGCTCTAGCAGAGCTGAGAGCGCAAAAGTGTCTTTAAAACTGTGCTTCCTTCCCCTTGCAAGATAACTGCTGGGGAGGTTGTTATGGTCACTCACAGCATCCATGGAAGTTCATGACCATCAGGAAAAAAAATGAAAAAAATGGAATGCGTTCAAATTCCTCCTAAATATGAACAAACAAAAAGCAACATTCATAAACAACACATGTATACTTAGAGATCCAAAGGGTGGTTTGGGTTTTTTGCAGGGTTTTTTTTGTTTTTTTTTTTTTTTTTTTTTTTTTACCAGAAGAGAGGAAAATAATAAAGAATACTGACTGAAGGAAAAAATGAAGCATGGAAATGGAATGGAAATTTAGCAATTTCTTTGTGGCAGGTTACTTGGGTATTATTCCATAACCACTGAGCAGAGCAGGTATGCTCTCAAGCTCAGTGGTAGAAAAGGGGAGCAACTGGAAAAAAGAGGAAAATCACAGTCTAGGTGAGGGGCATAAAATCTTTGGTAATTCACCCTGTAACTAGTAGCCTTTCTCTAGATCCACAAGGTGGTTCAGCACTAGTTTTCCCCTTCCTGTAGCGTCAAATCAGCCCCATTACATCTGCCTTCAATGAATCCCACACTTCAGAGATATCAGCAAGGAAAAGAGATATCAATAAAATTCAGACATGACAGCTAACTTCAAGTAAAACATATTTTTATTTGATGCAGTGCACTGTCAGTCTGGATGTCCCAATCAAGTGTTTTCAGGGAAACAATGAATTCACTTAAGAAAGAATTTGCATTCATCAGTGGCCAATTAATACCAGTTTCTTTCCTCCCAGCAGGCCTGCAAATAGCTGTGTTATCAACGTTGAGGGCAGATCAATCTGTTAACATTTTTGGAACACATCAGTGGGGAATCTATGAAGATCTCTTAATAAGGCATTTGCAATCACAGATAAATGCCATGCAACAAAAATGAAACATTTATTTATATAAACTTCCACTCTTACCTTTTACCTCTTAAAGCCCACTGCTGCATTCTCCATCTAACTGAGCTAAATCATGCATGAAATAGTATTCTATTTAGTTTAATGGCTAACAGAACCTGAATGCCTACATATACTACACTAGCTTACTTCTGAAAGACTCAGTAATTTTTAATATAGCAAAGAACTGCTCAGTATGTAACCTCAGTGAATAGGTCAGCCTTATTTCCATTATCAGCAAATATATTCCAGAAAGCTGTTCCGTATTATTCAGTCTTATATAATTTCATCTTTTACAAAAAAAAAAAAAAAAACCTAAAATCAGACGGCTAAAGCTCCATATTCTCAGATTTTATTACTAAAAACTACCTCTTCCAGCAAGAAAATCTAAGTGTTATTCCACTTTTTATTCTTTCTTCTTTTGAGAGAATAGTAGTCTTTATTAACCATTTGCCCAGTTATCTTAGAAGAAAATTTGTCTGAGATACCTCTTTTGATAGAACACCCTTCTTAAAAACTGCACTTTCCCTAAATACACAGCTATTAATGGTACTTTCTTTAAGGATATTAAAGAAAATTTCATCTAGGCTCTTTATTATCATTACATTTAAGAGGAAAGTTTAAGAAAACAAGACCCGTGATGGAATGGAAGCTGTATAAATACTTGGATTCGGCATTTTTATTGCACTCCAATTAGGGAAAAAAAAGGTCCTTAAGTAGAATACCAGTGAACAAGGAGCTGTGGAAACAGCTTAGGAAGATTTCTCCCCACTGTAGAGTCTGTAGAACAAAAAATATGAGCATAAACCTTGCATTAAGATCCCAGAACTTTGTTTGTGAAACCCAGAATCACAGAATGGGTCAGGTTGGAAGGGAAAACAATGGTCTCACCTGGTCCAAATTTCCAGCTTAAGCAGTGTCACTCCAGAGAAAATGAGACAGGAAATGCAATGGAATTAAAAAAAAAAAAAGAAATTATTGATATCTTCAATGCAATATTTTTAAAGTAATATTTTCTGAATATTTTAAGTAACTTTTAAGTAATATTTTCTGAATAATTTTTGAAGGACTCTTATTTAGAACTGGGACAGATTAATCTCTGAAGGAGTCCGTCTTAAAACCTCATTAGGGTGCGTATAAACACGTGTTCCAGAAATTTCCTTGTTCCAAGTATTCCAAATACATTTCTAGATATTTCTGTCAAGTCGTCTTTGACATCTCTGCCCTACAAGCTGCGTGTCCACCCCAGTGCAGATGCCCCAGAGGTAACTGCAAGCTAAGATCAATTATCTTCTAGTGTTGATACAGCTGCACTGCTTTTGGGTTAGACCTTAACCTCCTCACCAGGCCTTTGACTCTCCTCCAGCATCTCCTCAAGCATGCAGAGATTTTAAGATTTCTGGCTTAAGATCTCCTTTTGTTGCCCCCACCTAGGGGACTTGAGGACATTTGAGGTATTCTCAGGTATCCAAAACATAGAGAGGGCATTGGCTGATCTCAGAGGACCTTTGACCTGCAGCTGATTGAGGGAGGGGATTCTCCTCCTCTCTTCTGGCATTATCAGTATTCCCACCTGGAATATTGCATGCATTTCTATTGTAGAAGAGATCAGGGTGAAGGCTCATGAATAAAGTCCTTAATTATTTACAATTCAGACACAGCTTTTTGTTTTCTGATATGAGTGCAGACAGGTAGAAGACAGTGAGCAGAGGACTAATTGTCCTGTAGTTATTTCTCTCAATATTCTTCCATGTTAACCAGAGGTGGTAAGACTTCAGCCTCTCAATTCTGTTAAAATCCCAAGAAAGAAACTCTGGGGTTTTTTTCTCTCTTCTACTGCTGACAGTGTATTTATCCTCTTCAATTCTTCCCACTGAAATAGCCATTCAGTTCCTTTTGAATCAAATGGTCTTATCTCCAAAGTTGATACCTGACCTCTTTAAAATTACTTAAGAAGCCCAAGGGCTTACTTGTTCATTTCTTGTCTTTCAGCCACAGCCAACCAGAAGATGACCTATGTGACTCTACTTTCTGCATTATTTCTACCTCTGCTTCCCCAGAATTTTATTGTCACATGGCATAAAGGCTTTAAAGCTTTCTGAAACAAAACGTTCAAACCCAGCTTCTTCCATCTTCCCTTAATTACACTTAAGATTCAGAACGTTTTTTTTTGTGATGGGTTTACCTACCTCCATTTGGCAACATATAGACCTCATATAGATCTCTCTAACATATAGACCTCAGATTCTCAAGGGGTATTAACTCAGGACTGAGAGAAAGACTCCAGCTAGTGCTTGGTAAGAACAGGTTAATTGGCTTCCAAAATTTTAAAAGTCCTCTAGTGAGAAAGGGAATAGTAAACACCCTACGTCCAAGGTAGAATACATGAGAAATAGGGTTTAAATGACAAACAGAAAACACAAAAAACTGGTTTTAACAACAAATTAATTGCTGGTAGCTTCAAGGATATTACTGAAAAGGTCTCCTGCAGCAGTACTTGCTTAAATTTTGGCAGATATCCTTGTCAAGGCAGAGAGGTGGCAAATATGATGCTTTTGTAAGTCTCTGACACCCCCTTTAGTTAATATCAAATTATGGTTTAAAATCATTAATTACTTCTCTGAGATAAATGGATTTATATCTAGAGTGAGGTATCTTGGCATCCATACGAACTTTCATAATTTGACCTTAAGGACTCAATTCATAGGCTAAAGAAACTTTTAGATACAGATATTATGAGCTCATCAGATCTAACATTTTTTTAAACAAATAAGAAATCCACTGATACTTTATTCCCTTGACTCAGACATATTTATTGGAGAAAAGAAAAAAAAATAGAGATTAATCTGTAGCTCACCACTAACTAAACAAAACCATTCCATTTCCTTGCTTCTCCTTATCTGCATCTGACCTTGGGTGTCTCTGATACCTGACAAGCAGAGAATATTTTTCATCTACCCTAACTTTCATTTCTCACACTCATGATTGGAGGGGGGAGCCATAATAAACATGAACATTTAATCAATACCCTCGGATGAACCCAGCAGTAAAGCACAGGCTAAATAATGAAGAAATACAATTCTTACTCCTGACGCATCTTTAATTAGAGCTTTACTGCACGACACGAATTACTCCAGTCCTCTGATATTACCCAAGATGCTTAAATGCTCTACAAAAGTATTGATTTTGTTTTGAATGTCAGATCTTGCGCTTGGCAGCTTTTTCTGTGAAACAAATTGGAATTCTAATTAAGCTGCATTTCTCAAATGAGAAGCAGACAAACAGCAACATAAGTGCACAATTATTGGACCACAGTTATCAGCCTTCTTATGGTCAAAACAAGAACAATTTTGAGTAGTACTGAGCAACACACTATAGGCTTTGAATGAAAGCTTTGCAAAGATGAATTTCTGCATTGCCACTGTGTAATTTACCACCAGGAAAAAGATTGGTTGAATGGCTTGAATGTTGCATTATTTTTATTTTTGTTTAAATAGGTTTGGCGACTTAGCAGTGAGAAGTATTAACCTTTGGAAAAAATCAATTGCCATCTCATCTCATCTAGTTAAGAAAAACACACACATGCAAGAAAAACTGCACAGAAACCTGATAGAATTAGTCAGTGAACAGGACCCTCACTCTGAGCTTTTGGCATCGGTGCAATTCAGTAGATGGGCTGTGGCAAGGAGAGATGAGAGTGGATCTAAATAAGGAAAGAATGTCACTGAAAAGCTGAAGGGAAAGATTTCAGCTGCTTGACATGACCAATGAATAGACAACACCTAGCACTTGTTCTTCATGTATTTTGAGCTGCAGGTTTCTCATGTCACTTCATTTGAATTCATTGACTTTCAAGACCTTCTGAGATTGTACAAGATGTACCTGTTAGAGAGTTCCATCTCACGTTCATCAACAAGGTGTACGCCATTCTAACTTAATTTTAAATGCTTTCATCATCTAAATTCATCATCTAGATTTATGTTCAGGTCTGTTGTTGCTACTGTCTTTTTTTTGTTTGACCTTATTTTTTGTGTATGACTTTTAACTAGTTTTCTACATGTGACAAATCTCTTATCATGCCTTCTTTGGTCTGAATAGTGCCATGATCAACACTTTCTTTCAAAACATAGAAAGAAAATAGTCTTTGCCAAGACATAACGACTTTAAAATTTCTTTCTTCAGCAGATTGACAAGAAACCAATAGTATAGTAGCCTAGTCCATAGCATAGTAGCATCTATTACTACACATTTATAGGTTTTCAAAAATTATTTCATTTCTTTTTATCAGCATTGGAAGAAATGTTAAAATTCATGCTCAGGGCATTATAACAAAATTATAAAATCCTTCAATTACCCAAATGCCCCTAACTCTGAGTTGTGTTAGGTTTTCTCTTACACATACATATATACACATGCACAGAGATATGCACAGAGTTAAAGGAAAAATCTATGTATTTGCACAATCTACCACATAAGGAATTCAATAATTTAAAAAAGCTCTGACCTCTTAGTAAGGCATTGCACATATTCAGCCAAATGTTACCAAATGTGAGCAAATGTTAGATTCTCCATAGCTACTGCTAATTAAAATCCTCCTAAGCATCAGTGTCCTGACCTAGACATAACACTCACCATGTAGTAAAGGACACTCCATTGCAAACATATAGGAGCGAAAATAAAATATTTCAGGGAAAATTAAGTTTTGAAATGGTATTTAACAGAAATCATCTTACAAAGGTGAAATATGGAGCTCCAGGTTTTAGAGAAGATAGATGGCCTCACTGATGAATGGAGGAGGGTAACATGTCCAGACGAGGGTAACAAAGCTGGGGAAAGCTCTGGAGCACAGGTCTGATAAGTGGCTGAGGGAGCTGGGAAGGGGCTGAGCCTGGAGCAAAGGAGGCTCAGGGGGGACCTTGTGGCTCTGCACAGCTCCTGACAGGAGGGGACAGCCGGGGGGTCGGGCTGTGCTCCCAGGGAACAGGGACAGGAGCAGAGGGAACGGCCTCAGGCTGGGCCAGGGGAGGTTAAGGTTGGATAACAGGTAAAATTCCTTTCCTATTAGTGTGATCAAGCACTGGAACAGAGCAGGGTAGAATCACCCTTTCTGGAGGTATTTAAAAGATGTGGCTCCTAGGGACATGTTTTAGTGGTCAGTTTGGTAGTTCTGGGTTGGTGGTTGGAGACTTACAGGCCTTTTCCAGCCTTAATGGTTCCATGATTCATTAGTAAGAGCCTTAGTATTCCTTGAAAAACATTAATATTCCTCAGGCATGAACATCTCTTTTTTTTATTTTATTTCAAAGCCTAAGGACTGTTTTTTTCTCTTCTACGTCTATTTTCACCACCTAGCTTTCCAATTTGCTGCTAAAATTACATGAGCGCAGCAGAATACCTAACCAGACTAGAAGCCTTCATTCCTATAAGTTTGGCATGCCTCCTTTTCAGAGGAATTCATGTTGCCTGCTGCAGAGCTCAGAGACACAGCAATGATCACCAGCCCATGGAGAGCAGCAGAAGCTGTGTAGGAAGCCAGGAGACCGTAGGAGCTGCTGTAGTAATCCCAGAGCACACAAATATAGTGCAAAATCCACTAAATTGCTCCAGCTTTTATTTCAGAGCATCTCATAAAGAAAACTTGCAAATTGGAAAAGAATTATTTTCTGTTTATGGATAACCCATTGTTCTGACCTCTTTGCTTTGAAGTCAGTACTTGCTCCAGGGTGATTCAACGCCATGCTTTGGCTTTGATGTACAATCTTAAAAGCACCATTACAGGCATTTACTGGAAGGGAATACCTTGTTGCCATGGTTACCAGTGCATCACTTGAAATTGTGATATAGCTGGATTTCATCACCATGACACTAATTTTCTCCAGTGCAGCAAGGGAGAGACTAGATCATTACTGTATTAGATGCAGCAGAGTTGAGTTTCCTTCTTTGCATGTTCTTCTTTTCACTTCTAAAGTTTTGTGTGGGTGAAAACCGTGGCTGTAAAGAGAAATCTGTGAGCCAAAGAAAACTCTGCCAGCTATTGTTTGGAGGAAAGTGAACAAATAGGGAGTATTTTTGGCTTTGTTTCTTACTAGGAAAAAAAATTAAATGCGGAATGCTGTAGGAAATCAGCTGTCAGACTTACCCCATCCCCACTGGTATGAGGTAATGACAGTCAAATTCAGGGCTTCCCTGGTGATGCTGGGCCCTAATCCAGCACTCTCTGGGCTTTCTCAGGTGTAGGCAGCATGGTGAGTTGCGGTGTGAGGAGCATTTTCAAGATCCCTGGGGCAGGTCTTTATCACAGATCAAGCCAAAGAGAGGGAAGCATCGCACAACTGCACAACCTGTGCATCCCCAGAAGTTCATGCACAGCTGACTTAGAGCAGGGAGTGTGGTGGAATGGTCACTGTGTTGGAAATTGCCTCTAGTTCCACGTTTATGATGACCCAGTCTAGCTGTCCCTGTACCTGCTGCAGAGATGTGAGCTGAGACAGCTGTGATGTCCCACTACAACACAGATCTGGGGAGAAATCTGCAGGAATTGGGTGTGGGATTGGTTTTCATCTGGGCTGAATGGAAAGGAGCAGCTTTATTCAACTACTTGTCTTCTTTCCTCTTCAGGCTACAAGCTAAACCAAGTTAACTGAAAAGGCAACTTACTCCAGCTGAGGGATTTAGGTGAAAAAGAAATAAAAATCCTTCATTCATCTGGTTAGGGGAGCCTCTGTCAGGCCCCCATCCTCCAAATTAGGCACACATGAAGGATTCCAGCTAAAAGCTCTTACAGATTATTGTCTTCCTCACCTAACTTGTATGTCTAAGTAAGAATCACCTCATCTGAAGGTTAAAGAAGGGGGCAGGTTTCAACAATATCTTCAAGGACCTTCCTCAGGATGTTTGCAATGGAGTTACTGTCAGCTACTATGAGAGCAAGATTTACTTTTTCACAGATTCTTGCTTAGTATCATTTGACAAAACTTCTGGATTAGACATTGCTGGCAGGTGCAACGTAAGTGTTATCAAAAAAAACCCCAAAACTTGAAGAGGGAAATGGACACTTGCAGAGCTCACTGTGAACAGACATGCACCCAGCTAAGGTCACTACTCAGGTTCTGAGCAACCTCAAATGAGAGCTACCAAGACCTTCAGGGTGTTTTTTTGTGGCCTCAGACATATGTATTAGAATAGGAGGAAGTGAGTTTGACAACATATTTCAGTATCCACTGCTGAAAGAAACTTAACCACTTTGTCTGGACACTTTGAGGTAAATACAACCAAAATGATTTAGTCTGTAGTTTCAAACAATTTTAAAAAAAATTGCATGTGTTTCTGAAATAATCAATTTCAGGAATAAATAAATTTTTAAAAAGGGTAACATTAAAAAGGAGCAGCTTCATTTATTTCAGTTATAGCATTGTTATCCAGACATATTCCCAGTTCATCCCAGTTTAGGCGGAAGATGTGAGTGGCAATATCCCCAGTGAACTCACAACACACATCTTAATCTGTAGTTTACGGCCAATAGGTGCTGTAACAAAGACAAAGGTCTCTTAGAAGTTGGTAAGTGTCTCTTCACATAAATTTGTTGCTATCAGGAAAGTTTGATCGACTGCATTTTTAATGCATAAATTCTAAAGTGACTGATGTGTGAATGGCTTTTTGCCGGGAGTTTGGTTCAAATTAATTTTTATTATAATAGACCAGTTTTGAATATACTATTTCAATCACATTTTCTTTATGCTTTTAGAACACATATGCCCTATTTTAGTCATTCAACAAAATGAGAGTTCTCCAATTCTTCACAAGACCACTCTTGTTTTTAATATTTAGAAGATCTTGTAGCTCTAACTGACACTGGAAGAACCTTAAAGGAATGCCTGGCTTACATCAGATGGGTATTGCAATATCTGAAATTTTATTTGCACTTTAAAATCAAATTATTCCATTTCAGGAATTAGTGGTTATAATTTGAAAGGTTACATGTACATCTTCGTGTCAAATTCTGAACACATAAAAGTTAAGCTCAGTTTGGAAAACTGTTGTGGTGTTAAAAGTTTAAAGAGCAATTTTTATGAGCTCTTAGGAAGACAGACTGACTTTTCTCTTCTGCTTCCCACAATTAGATGTAGATTTACCAAGCACAACTTAACATCTCAAAGTAGCTCTGTTTCTAAACATAGCCCTTCATTTTCACTTAAAATTCAATACACGTTTCCTGCAAAAATGACTAAAAAGAAAAGTGGCTCTTGTTTTTTAATGTTAATTAATCTGTGAGGCAAAGCTACCATTACCTACAGAGAATGAAAAGTATTGATTTTAATTTGTCCCCTAACAAAACCCCACAGAAGATTTTGATATAAATTCATCCCCTCCCTCTTGACAGCTGTTCACGTTTCTCTAGCCTTTCCTCTTTCTCTCCTGAAATAAGACCTTCAGGTTTAAGTAGTGACTATTCAAGAGAGATGCCACAAGGAAGATCATGACATTGGTACTTTGTGCTGCTATTGAAGGGATTCTGATGACAATACTTTTATATATGTTCATATAGCCACAAGTACATTACTAATATAAAAATAAAAAAAAAATTATTATTCTTGATTTTATAGCAGAAATTATCCATTTTTCTGAACCAAAACCATCTAAATTTTGCATAGTATTTATTTTGGCTGTAATTTTTATGTATGATAATAGTGGCAGGGGGTGCAATTGAAAATGCTTACTTTAAACAACCATATTCAAATTTTGGTTGCTTAAATGTCTTCAGTAAGATTTTTTGGTTGGTTTTTTTTTTGAGGGGGGTTGGGGTTGTGAGGTTTTTTTTGGTTGGTTGGTTGGTTGGTTTTAGTTTTGGTTTTTGAATGGGGGCAGGAGAGAGTGGAACGATTTTTCCATTAGAGCTTTTCCAAAATACCAAAAAATTTAGAAGAAATTTATCAACTAAAAATATAAGGTGATTTAGTAACAAGGTTTGTTAATCTATCAAGGGTCTTTCCTTAAATTGCTGTAGCATAGAAGGCTGCACTAAGTCATTATTTTTATTATTTTAGTCTTCCAGACTAGGATGGTTCTTTATAATACTTTAGCACTTCTCTATGTGACAGATCAGAATACAGCAAGGATGAACAAACACTGATGGAAAGGGAACAGAGGAGATGCTGTTTCTTGGAAATCATTCAATCCTCAAAAAGAAGGTCAGATTCAGGGTGCCTATATTCTATAATTAAAAATCTTGTCAATCCATCCCAATGTCTTTCACATTCACATTAGAGTGCCAAACTATGTCAGACCAGATTATTCTCTTTTCTTTTTCTATTTTTTTTTACTGCTACATAATTGAAACTTGAATCTACTGCTGTGTGAATATTAATGTGCCATTCCAGCAGTTATTCATAGTCCCTAACTTATGATCTTCTAAGGGGGTGTTCAGTCAAAGAGTGAAAAAATAAGACTTTATTTGAGTTCATCTGGGGAGCACAGAAGCCTTTTAATTTTACAGAAAAGAATGAAGAAAAAAACTGAAAAAAAAGTGATCTGTCCATTCCTCAAAGTGTTGATATAGAGCAAGGCTCTCTGGGGTTGCTGACTGGATTTATTGTATGCCACACAGATCAAAAGTAAGTGCAGGCAGGTAAAAAGTCTTGATACCCAGCTGGGTAGGATGGTTTGAGAGCATAACAGACACTGACTGTGAGACAGCACAATGCTTCTGCTTGCCAAGTTAATTAAGTTAGGATTGAATGCCCATGGATAGGAGATAATAATATCAGCCACATAAAAAGGATATGTGATATTGTAGATTAGGCTTATAAGAATGGCTTTGTCTCTCTGACAGGGAGACAAAAATGTGCTGCCACTAAACTCCTGGAGGTGGGACTCCTGCCATACTCAGGAGCGTGCTTTAGTTTGGGTTTTTTTTTTTTTCATTTATTATTTCTATTTCCCATTCAATAAAACCCTGTGCCTTTGAGCTACATGCAAAGGAAATGGCAGAAAAGGTGACAAGCCCAGGAAACTGCCAGAGGTGAACTTTTCAACTCACAGGAACATCTCAAGGCAGGCTGTAAATAGGATTACTTTTATTAGACTGCTGCCTGCTGCAGCTGTTCTTGTTAAGGGCCTGTCACTCTGCCATTGAGCCCAGTGCAGTGACAGGCAGGCCAGGCCTGGGGACCCCGTGCAGACCCCAGTGACACCCATCACTCAGGTGGGGCCATCCCTTCTGGTCAACAGCAGAGCATAAAACAGGATTTCAACCTGCTTTACAGAAGATGGGCAGCTGTGGGATCATTTCTCTGACAGGAACATGGGCCATCAGTGCACGGTCAGGGGAACCACCAAGAGCCTCCTCCCCGCTGTGGATCTGCCTCCAAAACTGAGGCAATTCTCCACCAGGCCACAACATTGGCGGTTAAACCCCTCTCTACTTTAGATTTTTTTTTTCCAACACCTCCTAGCCCAGTGCCTGAATTGCAGAGGTTTGAAGAAGGCAATGCTCCGCCTTGACAAAAAATAATCAAGATTTCATTCAAGATCTCAAGTGTTCCCAAGGTCTGGGTCACTACAATACATGTTGGGGGCGTGAAAATAGATTATTCTGAGGGAGGCACAAGGATTAAGGCAATGTCTGCACCTCACATTTATGGAAAAGAAGATTAGACCAGAAAAAAGTGAATAAGGAAATAGCCTCAGGGAAAACTTGGAAAGCCCAAAAGTTGCAGCAAATATTTTGTAGACTGTCTGTATTACTGTTGCTGAACATCTATAGATGTAGAATATTACATCTGCAAGTCAACCTATGCTTCCAAAAGGAGCAATTTTCTCTCAAACTATCATTTCTTACCCCTGAAATCTAAAATACTACATATTTATCTCTCTTTATATATATATATATGCACACACACGCAAACACATCCATAGACATATTCTTGGGGTGGTCCTGTGCAGAGCCAGGAGCTGGACTGCAGTGATCCCTGTGGGTCCCTTTCAAATCAGAATAGTTTATGACTCTGTGGTATATACATATGTATTTAAGCACTTGCACTTCCAGTTTCTCTAAACTTCTCATAAAAGCTCATTTGAAGCTGTTATTAAGGTACCACACCACAGGAGGCTGGAATTCTACCCATGCATTTCAGTCTGTCTAAGCCATCCTTCGTTTTACAGGAGGATTTGGAAGCTGAAGTTTTGTTCCAGGCAAACACTGCTGTAGACACCCAAACTGCATCAACTGAAGTATTTTAAGTGTATGATGCAATTTGAATTCCAGAAGTGTTAGAGGGAAGCTGGGAAGCTGTGGGCCAGACTGCAGAGAAGATCCAACACTCAGATTTTTTTGTTACTCTGCAAAAGCATTTAAGTACCTGTGTCACGGGCAAGCACAAGTTTAAATGCTTTTTTAAAAAGGACAATTCACCTGAATGTGAGGAAAAGCATCTTTAATGTGTGGGTGGCCACAGATGGAACAGAGACCAGAGACTGTGGAGTCTTCATCACGGGAGATATACCAGAACCATCTGGATACAATCCTGCACTCTGGGATGACCGTACTGGATCAGGGAGGTGGGACCAGATGATCCACTGTGTCCCTTCCAGCCTGACCCATTTTGTGTGTGATTCTGTGTAATATACACTTTTAAATTGCTATTCTGTTAAATTTGATTAATGTTACTACAGCACTACAAAATTTCATGGGTTTATAAAATAAATTATCTGGATATATCTTCCAGGAAGCACTTGCAGCAATACATTTCTAATAATACCTTTTATTATTTCCTTTCTCAGAGCGGTTTTTAGGAGTGCACATTTCAAATCATACAAACAAAAAACCATTAAAATGATCTTATAAAAGCTATTATGTTTCATGATCTGATTATACATATTCTGTTTCAGGACAAGTGCACTATTTGGAAAATTATAGTCTTAGTCCAGTCACCTTCTGGAGAAAATTCCTATTTATATTCCTGACTGACATTACCTATTTCTCCAAGTGATTTTGTCCAGTTTGCATGATACAAATCATTGTCTATACAGAAGAAGACCAGGTCCAAGTTCAGTCCTGATTTATCTCCACCAGTGCATAAAAGGGTAAAGAAAATCCATTAGAAACAAGGTTAAAAAGAGGGGAAGAGGGAAAAAAAAAAGAGAGACACAGCATGAGCTGCATGGAAGATAAATGCCTAAGACCTGACTGTCATTTACATTAAGGCAGAATAAAGAAGCTGTGAATGAGAGCTGGAGACAGGCTGTGCTTCTGTTTATTTCTAGCTAAAAATATGCTGGATTTTTTTAGGGGTGTACATTCTCATTTGTTTGTGAGAATAATTTTTTACATTAACAGGAGGGTTTTTGAGCGCTAGGTGAAAGGTTCAGCATTGAACTGAATTTACAAATTCTCCAGCTCTCCAGGATTCACTTATCTTTCTCTGAAAGTATCTGTCTATCTCTTCATCACAGGCCTTGCAATCACTGGCTATTATGCAGGGGTCAAGCTCATTCTGAGGAAGGAAAATTTACTGAATTAAGATGTATAAGAGATTAACTGGCTCAGGTTAATTGTGTTTTCATTTTCTCGAGGATTTATCAATGCTGTAAAATAAATCTCTTTGTGTTTTTGCAGTTATTAAAAGAAAATGGGACACTGCATAATAGTGACAGTCATTATCATCAGATCTGAAAACAAAACCAGAGGAGCAATCCTTGCTGTTGGAAGCAAAATCAAGTGGTTGCACATAACACTATAAACTCCCTGCTATTTCTTCATCTTCTTTTTCTATTATCATTCACCATGAGATCTTTTCACTCTTGCTTACAATGCCACCAGGAAGGCATCTCTGCCTGTTGAAACTACTGTTCCTGTCAGCTTTCCTTCCCAGGCCTTGTAACATCTTTTTGTAACTGTGGTTTAAAGACCATCGCACTTCCTTGTGTGGAATGGTCTTTCTGTGCCAATAATTGAAAGCACAGAGGAAGTGAGACACTGGCCAAATTGGACTAAAGGGATGGGCAGGGCAAAGAGGGGGTGGTAACAATAAAATAATCAAATCAGATCAAATCAAATCAATTTCCCTGATTCCTGAAACAGAGGAGGTGCTGTGGATCAACATCTTCCTCATGGCTGAGGTCTTGCCCAACCGTTAGGCCTGGGGGTGCTGGTGCCAGGGGCTGGAATGAGCCCAGGGTGCCCAGGGGGACGGGAGGCCAATGGCCCTGGGCTGTGCCAGCCAGGCTGTGACACAGCCCCAGGGCAGGGCCTGTCCCTGTGCTGGCACTGCTGAGGCACCTCCAGTGCTGGGGACAGCTCTGGGCCCTCAGGACAAGAGAGACACTGAGGGGCTGGAGCGTGTCCAGGGCAGGGAACGGAGCTGGGGAAGGGGCTGGAGCCCCAGGAGAGGCTGAGGGAGCTGGGAAGGGGCTGAGCCTGGAGCAAAGGAGGCTCAGGGGGGACCTTGTGGCTCTGCACAGCTCCTGACAGGAGGGGACAGCCAGGGGGGTCGGGCTGTGCTCCCAGGGAACAGGGACAGGAGGAGGGAAATAGACTCAAAGGTCACCAAGAGAGGTTTAGATTGGATTATTAGGGAAAATTTCTTCACTTGGGTTATGAAGCACTGGCACAGGCTGCACAGGGCAGTGATGGAATCATCATCCCTAAAAATGTTCACTGCAGCTTGGATGTTAAACTTCAGGACATGGTTTAATGGTGGGTTTGACCGTGCTGGGTTAAGAGTTGGACTCAATTATCTTAGAGGTTTTTTCCAACCTTAATGATCCCATGATTCCCTGAAATACAGGCTTTGAAAAAGCACTTGTGTTTTACAAATACTTTATTGCACACCAGGGATACTCCAACATCAAACACAGGACTTTCCCTCAGCTGTACCTATCAGTAAGGGATGGTGCATACAGAAATGTTGAAATACCAGTATTCTACCCTGCTGCAGAGCTGGGGGCACAAGCCTTTTGTCCCTGCCTGTGATTTTATTTTATTTTCAACCTGAGCTGAAACCCAGAGCACTAACTGGGTCTCAGGCAAAAAAAACAGTACCAGGTCCCAAGGTACTCAGCCAAGGTCACTGGGGGCACCTGATGTCACATCATACGATGAAGCACATTTTCTCCCTTGCATTACACTAACTACAATAAAACACCTATTTAGTGGTATCTAAGCTCATGTAGGAAGTGCTGGGGAGGAGGCTGTACATCCCTCATTATGGTGATGGAGTGTTTACAACAGCAACCCTTTTAGCAATAATGAATTTACTCATTCATAGGAGGACTCCCTAGGGTAAAGGGAGTATCCAGCAATCAAGAGCCTTGAATTTCCTTTGTGCTCACTAAAATGAAACAAACAGACAAAAAATATCCTGAATAGGGGAATAAAAACCCAAATCCAAACAAGGTGTCAATCTGAACACCACAAACCAGCCTCTAAACAGGAAAAGCTGTGCAAGCACTCTGTTCTTGCCACTTTGTCGAAGATAAAACTAGAGCCAATTTAGAATCAATATTAGCTCATTCATGATTGATCTTCCTTAACTTTAATCTTCCTGCTTTAATAGCCCAAAGGACTTTTTACAGTGGATACAAGAGGGGAATGGTTCCCGATTTTAAAACACCTGAATTGTATTCAGACCAGGTCCAATGATCCTCACGTATTGCCCAAGGAGTACAGAGTGAGCAGTTTTGTCATTAACTTAGCTCCATGTTGTGACTGACAACATCAGAAAGCTGAAACGTCCTAATTCAGACATTTTCTTATTCATAAATGATCCGCTGCGTAAACATATGTTGTTTCTCTTCTTAGCCTGAAGTGAATGGAAAAATACACTGGAATGAGAAACTGAAGTATTTATACACAGCCCTAACTGAACATGATTTCCCATAAACCTAGAAAAATAGGTGTTGGCTTTTAGCCCCATCCAGTCCCCATGCTCTCACAGCCTCTCTCTAGAAAAACACTGTAGGATTTCTGTTATCTTACCCTCTAAAATAATGGCTGATTATATTTTAAAATAGGACAATATTTCATAGTCTAAATTGGTATTTAATTTATTTTTTCATTGAATACTTCATGTGGTATTTATCAAGAGTTTCAAAGATAGAAATAAAACCCATTTAAATATAAAAGATTCTTTTGTTTCCCACAAACTTTATGTGTGATTTTATATCTTTCAATACAGCAATAGTTTTCTTCTAATTTTTCATTCCAACTTCTTGGAAATACAACTTTTATTTGGCTAAAAATCTAAAATATACAAATTACACCTGACCTTCAACCTTAGGTGATAGCAGAGGGGTTGTATTCTATTCCCACCTTTCCTTCCCACCTAAGAAAAAAGAATAATCCCTGAAGTATCACTCATTTTTATAGCCAGAAAGAGCATTTCTTATAACTAGTCTAAAGCTACTCAGTTGTGAAAAATGACACTGAGCATGACTGAAAGATGAATTCTTCTAAGAATAGAAAAAAAATGAAAACACAAAGAAAGAAGAAAAAACCCAAAAGGGTGTATAGGAACTTTCCATATCATGTATTTCTATTCTTTCATGGCCTGAAGCTACAAAGCAATGCTTGCATTTCAACAGGGAGCAGGGACAGACTACTTAAGCTAAATATCACTTTTAACTTCCTTTAGAGACCATCAGTTATAGTTGCCCATAAATGTTTTGTAATAGGCAGGCTCATAAATCCAGGTGACAACCTCCCACTGTCAGCAGCTCTAGGAACAGGACACACTTGGAGTGGGTTTTAAAGCACATTGCCCAGGTAATTGCAACAGGGTGATTTGGACTGTTATTTCTTTTCCTCTACTTCAACACTGGTCAAAGAAAATGCATTTTTAATGGGAACACTTTGTTTCTTCTAAGTATTTTATAGTAGGGGACAACAAAGCACTTTCGACAGCTTTTGTATATAATCCTCCCCTAAAGCTCTTTATGCCCAAAGTGACAGACCTCAGTGCGCCAGCTCACACACCTAAACCTCATTATTATTATTATTGCTTGCAAATCAGCCTGATTTTCAGAAGGACTTCCAAGGCATTGTCAGGGGAATGCCTTCAAAGATGTCTCCAAGATGAACAATGTGTCCTCCTCCTCCTTTGTGACTCCCAAGTGCTGCCTGGTGCACATCCAGCTCCTCACTCTCTGAAGTGCATATGGGCCCCTTTACCTCAGCAGTGTTATTTTCAATAATTATGGACTCCAAACTCAGTCCTCTAAGCCTTTTCCTGATTTAAGAGTCCACTTCTGATGATAATAAATCCCAGTCATTACAACAGAAAGAAGATAAAGAGGAATTGAAGGAAATTATTGTTTAGGCATGGGACTTGTTTTCAACAAGCCACAATAGAGAAACACTTTCATTTTGTCTTTGTTTCGTGTTGTTTTTTGCTGTGTTCTTCTCATATTTTTTAGCCTTTCCTATATTTTTCAGACAAATTCCACTTCCAAATTAGGGTGAATAATTGGCTAATCTTTGCCTGAGTGGCCACTCCTCTCTTTCTCTTCCCTCCCTCCCTCCTGTCTTGCAGTGGGGAGAAGCTGAGTTAAATGAAATTCAGCTGAAATTGAACACCCTCATTAGCCTCTGCTATCAGGTTGCCACGTTTTTGTCACAGTGACTGAGTGCCTTCTGCTGTTACTATAGCAATTCTGCCCTTATTTACAAAAAGTTAGGCACAAATTACTTAACTTTGTTCTCTATTACTGAGTCGATTATTGGTTTAAACATCCAGGTGCGCAAAAGCAAGAAGAGAAAAGACTCCAGAAAATTTCTATCAAAGATTTATGAAAAAAAAATAATTCTTTTTTTTTTGTCCCCCATCTAATTAATGTGCTCTTTCTCCTTGTTTCATATCCTTTTCTACAAGCCCTCTTCATTTTTGGGTCCTTTCTCTAAGTTTGTTTTCCCTGCTTCCTTGAGTGTGTACACATTTTACCAACAACATTAAGCCTTTATTTCTTCCTGAAAAGTGCTGTGGAGCTCATAATGTCTCATGTGACAGAGTTTAATGTTAAATTCAGCGATTGAAGAAACTAAAATTTAATTATTTCAGTCATCATCTGAATAGTCAGATGGGAGCTCTATGGTTACTGCAGGAGAAGACTTTTCAATAACTCTTGCAACCACTTTAAGAGTGACACTGATGGCTGTAAATGATTTGGGAAAGCTGATCTATCAACATTATATTTTGGTGGAAAAGAGAGCAAGCTATTTATTTTCAAATCACAGATTACAGCGAAGAAGTTTGCTGAAAAATAGGGGTTAATGGAAAAAAAAATAGAGAAAACAGTGCAAACCTGGTTGCCTTAAATATTGGGTGCAAAAAGAGTACACTTATAATTTGCCTAAACAGTGCTAATCACATAGAAACATTTTCAGTAATTTGCAGACAAAAAATTAACTATCAACATGTTAAATATGTGAAGTATAAATAATAGCATCAGAAGATAATATGGTGAAGGCTGAGATTTTTTTCTTCATGATGCAGCAACATCCTTCATTAAAGACACATCCTAAACTTCCCATTACTGGTCCTCAGTGTAATCATTGTATAAGAAACCATCATCAGGTGGTCACTAATTGACATTATGTGATTCTTCTCAGCAGAAGATGAGCAATCATCCCACTGTTGTTCTGCTGTTCACCTTCAATGGCCTCTTCATCCTCCTCTTCCTCCTTCTCGTCCTCGTCCTCCTCCTTGTCCCCATTGTCCTCCTCATCCTCCCCCTCCTCCTTTATTGTGTCAGCAGCACAGGGGATACCTCCTGTCTGAAACATCTCCAAATTGTCTTTTCTTTCTCCTTTTGTCACTTACTCCAACGTTCCCTTTGTTTCCCTTTGTCTTGGTTTGGAAAGACAAGAGTCTGCTAAGGAAGGCAGGAGCCTCCCCTGAAATGGAGAATATAAACCCTCCCCACCCCTCCAAATTGCTATAATTTTAAATTAAGGGGCTCTCAGGCAAAAATATGGGAGCAGGAAATAACAGTTCTTTAATGGGGAGAAAACAAAGAATAAAGTAAACAATGCAGTACACTAGAACAACACTGACAGAATCAGAACCCAACCTGACCCCCTATCGGCCAGGGTGTTGGTGGCAGTCCGATTGAAAATGTGGCTGCAGTCCTCTGAAGTGTCAGGGGTGGTTCTGTTGGAGCAAGGAGGATCTGTAGAGAAGGATGTATTCTTTCCTCTGAAGATCCAGTGGAGGAAGAGGCAGCTGTTGTTCCTCTGGGGAGTCCCATGGAGAAAAGCCGTGCTGGTGTTCCAGAATCTCAGATTATATCGGGGTAGCAATGCTTGGCTCCTCCCTCTGGGCGGAGCATCTCACAATGGGATGTTATGATTCTTATCAGTCATGCAGTGATATTCAATAGTCTGTTATCAGCAGAGGTCCCCTCCTGAGGAAGGTGTGAATGTGGTCACTCAAAGAGAGAGATAAGGCAAACTGCTCACTTGACAAGGTAATCAGCCATACAGATGGTAATGGAAAACATCTTGCATGCAATCTTCAACACCCTTTCTTGTCTTCTTGGTGACAACTTTGCCTCCAACGGGGGCCTGTCCCCAGGTCCTGAATAGGGTCCCCTGAAGTTATAAATGTTTTATAAAAAAACATTTATAACTTTTGAATGCAAGTTATAATGACCAGCAAAGATTATAAGGATTCAGGACAGCAGGGTCAGATGCCTTCATTTAAGTCTGATTTTCATCTGTCCATGAAAATCTGAATGTGCACTTAGTCTGGAGGGGTGAAATTTTTCCCTTTTCTTCTCCAGCCTTCTTTTGTTTCCTAAGCCCACCAATTTTTTGTGCCTAACTTCACTGGTTCAGTCAAAATTTAGTCCTCACTAAGAACAGTAGCTGACATCTCCCTTTGTTCCCCATAACAATTTCTGTTCATGACTTGTGTGGAAAAAGTGCCTTCCTGCCATGCAGAGCAGAAATGCAAATTTTCCAAACCTTAATTATAATTTGGTTTGCATTCAGATAAGTTCCATACAAGCTTATTAATTTACAAAATTTGACTTGAATCCTATTAATAACAGTGATGGCAAAATAATAGCAGTGATGGTAAAATAATAATGTTAACAATTGCCAAAAGTTGTCAAGCTTTTATATAATGAGATAGGAACAAACCCTGGGATTCCACACAGGAATTAATTAAAAAAAAAAAAAAGGAAAAGAGAGACAAAGAAGAGAAAATGTTTTTCTGCTTAGAAAAAAAATAGTCTGAGAAAGAAATACTGTTTAATTTATTATCATGGTCTTTTGTGTCTTTCAGCATTCAGCATGCTTTATTTTGCAGAAATGGACTACAAATGAAGAGACTGGAATATGACTCTGTGATAAACAAAAGCATCAAACAGTAAATAGGGAAATGAGAGATAGAATTACAGGTGCAAAGCAATTATTACTGTGCCACAGCATTTCACCTACTAACCATTTTATTCCTGCATATTCTATCAAAGGGATCAGCACTTGGCTTGCAGATCCACTGATGTTTTCAAGGTCTTTGCATTCATTAGAATTTAATATTGTGAGATTTTACTTTGCTTTTGTTTTTAACCTCTTTTATCCCATTCAACACATTATAGAAGAAATTTCTGTATTGAAAAACTGCCTAAGAAAGAAGAATACAAAGGAATAGGATACATTTTATTGATCAGCTCTATTTTTTATTTTAAAATTATTTCTTTCGAGTCTCTAGGATGTCTCAATTTTTTATATGTGAAGTTTTTGTGGAAATATCAAATTCTGAAAGATTCAAATTTTTTTTTTAATAAGTAAGCCTTAGAAAATACCATTTGAAATATGAATAGTGACCATTTCTCTGTCTTGGACTCAAACTAATGTTAAAAACAGAGGAAATTTCCATCAAGAGAAACTACAAGGATCCACTTTGAATAAAGCATAGAGCTGTAGTCATACCATGGTCACGGGTCATGCCTGAGACTTATTAGGTGCTTTGGTATGAGAATTAGCTATAACACAATACAGCATAAACTTGATCTCTAACATCACAGAAGGGGCTTTATATAAATGGTGATTCACACCACTAGGAGATAAACATCTCCAGAGACTCATCCCTCTGTCCTATTTCTCTCCGCTGACAAAAAAACAAAAGAGCCCAGGGCGACCAGCTCAGATTTAGATCTCTAACCTTTAGATAGCTCAAATGAGATAAGACAAATCCTACCCTTGGATTCCTGCTCTGTGCACAGTGATGGATCAGCGCCCCCAAAGGGAGCAGCCCACAGAGGGGATGTGCTGAGCAGAGCTGGCAGGGGAGGTGAGTGGATGGCAGAGTGGACAGCTCTGACCATCTGCCAGGCTCCTTGCCTGGGTGGCCCAGCAGGAAATATGGACAAAGCAAAGCACCTCTGCCCTTACAGGACTAGAGTTTCCCTGGGTTTGTTTTGCTCAGCAATGCCAATGGCACAGTTTGTTCAATAATTAGGTCAAAATCAAAGCATTTAGAAGAGCCTATGGTATGTTCTATAGCAATGAGGTTCTGCAGCATAAAAGGCAATCTCTCATCTACTTGTTTTTTCTTGTGGTTTTTTTTTTTTGTTTGTTTCTGTTTAGTTTTTTTTTTTTTATTTTGGGTTTTTTTTTTCCTTTGTTTGTTTGGGTTTTTTTATTTGTTGTTTGTTTTCAATCTGCTGTACATCCAGCCAGGGAGTTAAAAACAGAGGTAAGAATTTAGAAAATGTTAGAAACATGAATTTTGAAGATCTTCATGAAATAACACAGCATTGGACACACTGACTATTCCTGTTCCATGAGTGGGGGTTTTAATCAAGTAAGAGGGTTTTACCAAGGTTTCACCCTAAGGAAAGCTGCAGTAACCCTCTGTTTCCCTCCTCTACAGGACAGTTATCCCATGTAAAATAGTTTTCAAGTCTACTCATTAGAATTGGGAGTTTTGGGAGAGCAAATCCGGCAACTGAGATGTGCAAATCTATCTGATTTTAACCATAGGTTAAAATTTAAACAGCACTCGGAATACATTTCAAAAAATATGGTGAATGCCAGTGTAAATTTTTTTTATGTGCCAGCTGTCTGTGATCATCTTTGTGCGTGTGAACACCAGAGCAGGACACAGGGGTGCAGGAGGGGATGGCACTGATGGTTCTCTGTTCTCTTGCTGGGGGGTTTTTCTGGTCACTTTGTGGGTATTTTCCCCCAAAACAAGCTTTTTGCTGCTCTATGCTGTGTTTTGATGGCATTTGTAGTCTTTGTTCTGTGCTGGCTGCAAGTGTCACACCGGAAGATTGATCAGTGTGCTGTGACAGAGATGTAGCCTAATGAGGAAGAGTTTTGCTTTCATGATGAGAGTGTGATGCTCTTTATGTCCCCAGGGAGCACACATGGCACTAGTGTCCTCAGCTTCATGGAGCTGTGAAGGAGACACTGCAGCCAGGAGGAATTCTGGTGATTGATAGTTTTACTTTTTTAAAGGGTCAGATGGTTATTTAACATTTATAACTTCTCTTATGGATGCACAAAGATGTATGGAAGCATAAAGTTGTCATGTGTCTTCATGAGAATTTAGTCCTGCATGTAACCTGGAGTTTGGACTTTTAGGTGGTGTTGTAGTTGCTAGAGAACAGCAATATTAACTAAACCAGAGGAATGGTATTTATACTAATAAAACCCAGGCTTCTGTTTTCCCTGTCTCTATCTAATAAGAGGAAATGACCTCAAGGTGTGCCAGGGGATCTTTAGATATTAGGGGGGGAAAAAAATTCTTAATGGGAAGATTTTCCAGCATTGTAAGAGGCTGCCTGAGTAGTGGTGAAGTCACCATCCCTGGATGTATTTAAAGACATGGATGTGGCACCTAGGGATGTGGTTTAGTGGGGAACACACTGGTGCTGAGTTAATGGCTGGGCTTGATGATCTTACAGGACTTTGGTCCTCTAGGACCAGAGGTTTGCCAGTGCAAACCTGACCACTGATTGGTTTGGCTATAACTTCCCAAAAAGTTCACTTCCCTGTCAACATATGACACTAGCCTAAACAATTCTGTGATCCTTCTGCACTTTCATCTTCACTTTGCCTTCCCCACCCTGCCCCCCCCCCAAAAAAAAAGAGTGAGGTGCTGCTGTCAGGCAGGTTTCAGGAAAGTATTTGTCAGAGTCCCACTTAGGACATCACCTATCCTCTAGGCATAGAATTTTCTCTGCAAAACCCTCTGGGAGCCCAACTTCCCTGTTACTTAAGTTCATGCCCTTATTTTTAAAGCACTTTACTGCTTAAATTCTTTTTTTAAAATTTGCACACACTAGCACTAGCACTAGTGTTCCCAGCTCTCCTACTAGATGGGCCAAGGCCCAAAAAGAATTAAATGTGGACAAAGATGTCAAGGGCTTTTTAAATACATCAATAAAAACAGGAAAAACAAAGTATAATGTGGGATAATTAGTAAATGGAGAGGAGACCCTGGTAAGAGAGGGGGTAGAGAAAGCAGATTTATTGAATACCTTCCTTGCATTGGTCTTCACTGACAAGAGCAGCCCTCAGGGATCTCTGGCACAGGAGACCAGGGCAAAGGAATCTTACGAGGAACATCTTCCCTAGCTCGACCAGGACTGGGTCAGGGAGCACCCAGGCAAACACAACACCCACATGTCCATTGTCCCTTACAAGATGCATCCAGGAGTGCTGAGGGAGCTGGGGCTGCTCAGCCTGGAGAGGAGCCCCAGCTGAGAGGGAACCCCATCCCTGTGTGTCCCTGTGTGCAGGGAGGAGCAGAGCAGGGCCCAGGCTCTGCTCTGGGGCCCAGCAATGGCACCAGAGCCACGGGCAGGGACTGAGCCCAGGAAATTCCCCCTGGACATGAGGGAGAACTTCTGTCCTGGGCAGTGACCGAGCACTGGGACAGGTTGTGCAGAGAGGGGATGGAGTTTCCCTCACTGGGGATATTCCAGACCCCTCTGGACACAATCCTGTGCCACGTGCTTTGGGATGACTCTGCTTGAGCAGGGAGGTGGGACCAGATGAACCCAATGTGCCCAGTGTCCAACAAACCTGTGATTCTTAAATTTCTTTCTTAAAAAATCCTCAAACAAACAAACATATGCAGTGAGGATATCTGGGAAATTTATACAATTTCTTTATGAAAACTAATAATTGTTTCCCATATGCATCATATTTCTTCCTGGATTATGAATGGAAATATGTTACTTTTGTTTTGCTTGAGTAAGATTTAACATTTATTTTCATGCGCTGCAGCCCTGAAGTTCTGGGCAATGTAAGTAACACATGGGAGCATTGAGATAAGTTTTAAACCTTTTGTTCTGGCTTTACAGAGTGCTGGAAGTACAAGATATCTCCAATGGACCTAAATTTTTACATCTCTCTAAACAGACTGCTGTTAATAGTCACTCTTTGAAAATCTATTTGATCTGCTCAAGACAGCACTGAGCTGATCATTGCTAGTGATTGGGATGTTAATAGATGGAATCAATTATTCCAGTCCTTCCCCTTGAGTTCTAATGCTGTCCCTGTTGGAACTGTTTTCGGTGTCTGCTGACAAGATAATACTATGAGTTTGGCTGCTATAAATCAATTCTCATGCAGCTGATCCCTTTTTTTCAAGTCTGGGCATTGTAAATCTTAGATGTCTCTCTCTCTTTACTCAATTTCAAAGGTAATTTTGCCCTAATAAGACTGCTAAAACAAGGCTCTAATTTTGTGTATTCCCAAGGTATATACTCCAGTCAGTCTGAAATAAGGTATAAAAATGGCATGTACTAACTCAGTCAGAGCCTCAGAGCTGACACAACTGCTTTCATTTTGCTTTCAGTCTGATACTGCTGGATATTAATTTCTCTCTATTTCTTATTTTTTTTTAATAAGGGACATTTTTTTGCTGACTAATTGCACTCCAAAAGGAATTCCTCTTCTGCAGTTATAGCATGAAAAAGAGGAAGGGAATATTGTTTTCACAGTTCCATGTGAATTCACATTGAATACCTTGAATTTTTTGTACGTTCAATGGCATATGAACATTTGTTTTCAGCCAATTTGTCCTTTTCCCAGCACTTAAAATAGCAGTCAAAAAATGTTGAACACTGAAATTGTAGTCAGGATGAAAATTAAACATACAGTTTTCATCTCCTACTTGTGTTTTGTTCCCCTTCAAAACAATAATTCCAAGAGAAAAATATTTAGACATCTGTGAATCAAACCTGAAGAAAAAGTTTGGCTAAAACTTTGTGGTTTTGAAGCCAGTGCAGCAAATGATAGAGTTTTATACTAAGAAAAACAAAGCAGAAATTATTGAGACATTACATGATAAAGAATGGAGTTCTTGTCTTCCATCAAATGTTGTAAAACCTCTAAAATCAGACAGAGATCATGGACTGTTTGCTTTACATCTGTCTTTCTGCCAG
Organism: Geospiza fortis; assembly: GCF_000277835.1. NCBI lineage: Eukaryota > Metazoa > Chordata > Aves > Passeriformes > Thraupidae > Geospiza > Geospiza fortis. The sequence goes on from NW_005054365.1 coordinate 289,810, forward strand.
CAAATGTTTGCATTTTCAAGACTATTTCAATCATACCATTTAAACTATAGCTCTTAATCCTTTTTTTCCCAGTATGCTTGACAGGATGACAATGATTTTTCTTTGCTACCTGACTATAAGATGAAGTGCCAGTGCTTAATATTAAAGCCTTCATTGCTTAGGCCAAATTAGTGGTACCTCAGTGAGAACAAGAACTAACTGTGAGAAGAGAATTTGACTGCTCTGCACCCATTGCAGAATAATGCAATTAATCCCACTTTTTATTTTTCCCGCTGTTATCTTAGTTTTCTTGCTTATCATCATCTAAAGCCTTTATATTCTGTAAGTTTTGCATTTTCTCTGTTGTGAATGAAAAAAAAAGTGGCTTCTTTGTCCTATACTCAAAGTAGATTTCCTCAAAACTGTGATAATAAACTCAGTGTATTGTCCTGAAATTGTCACATCATCGCTTATATATTTACCTTCTTCTAACTGACAATGAAGCACGTCAGAAACTAACAGGAAAAAGATAAAGAGGCTGAGGTTTATAGAGAAATTCTATTAAATCTGGTATCTAAACCAGGACATTTTAATGAATGGACTTCTGCAGCAAAATGTGACATTTAATGAGTTTCTTTGTGTATATAGTGCATCACCTCCTGCAGTACCTTGGGAAAATTTCTTTGGCAAAATTTTTTTGGTAGAATAAGGCATTTCCAACATGTCCCGCAGTATTCATGCTGCAAATTTTAGAACTTTATAATTAACCATGAAAAGATTTAATTACTCTTTCCTTTTGCTTGGATGAGACATGAGGACTACAAAAGTGAAAACTGAAAAAATGTTATTTGTATTTAGTATTAATAATATTGCCAATGAAAATGTTGGCCTATAAGCAAATGTGAACAGCACAACTGTCTTGATACAGTCAATACCCAACCAGACTTTCATGGTCCTTGTCAAATGCAAAATCATTATGAACATAATTCTGTTCTTATTGTGAGAAGGGACAAAAAAGCATGAATCAACCGCAGTGCACCTTGATGAACTGCAGAGGTGGAGGTCTCATACTAATTAAAAACAGGAAAGGTAGTCTTAGAACCGAGGCAGATAAATGTGTTTGTTTGTCAGGTACATCTCTTCCACTCCTTGTGCAGACTAATGATGCTGGAAACAGCATTCATTGTATGCAACAGTTATTTGAGACTAATCCTTATTTTGCTCAGACATATTTTTCATCTTCCCTTGACTTGGAGCCAAGCAAGCATTGTGCTCTGACCTTGGTACAACAGGCCACAGCTGTAATCAGCTTCAAAGGTGGCTGAAAACTGGGCAAGATTTGGGGAAGAGCTCTCTCTTAAGGAATCCAACAGTATTTCAGCTGGTCAATGAGAAACATCATCTCCGGAGAAGAGTTACGGAAATGGAACAAACCAAATCAGGATCCCAATGGGATTTCAAGATGACTTAAATACACAGCAGTCATCTTAGTTATAACTGTAACAGATAATTAGAATGAAATAACATGAATAATTAATCACCTTAAATTCAGAACCTGAGCTTTGAACTGAAGCAGACTTGTATATAAGCATCTACATTGTAACTAAATACACATATATATAAATATATATTAGAATTTTAACCTGAAATAAGGTTTAAAATGGAAGACTCCTTGCTTGACAACATTCACAGAAAAGGAAATACTGCCTATTTTTGGTCCCATGTATGTGGATTGACACCCAAATGCTCTATGGGTAAAACTAGGACAAGGCAAAGGTTAGAATTTACTTACTAATGGTAATGTCAGGTATTTTGTCACAAGGCATTTCACGAAACATTCAACAATTTTATTTTTATTTTTCATTGTGTGGAAGAGAATTCATTGCTATTTTTGTTAAAGTCTGTCCTGTTTTTTCATTTGAAATGTCCTTTTTTTTTCATAATCTACAATGAATTGTAGGGCTATTGAAAGCATATTTTTTTAAAGCTCCTGATGCTGCAGTAAAATTAAACCCACAAATAATGCCTTCCACTGGATCCCAGCTAGGCTGTTCTAAAAGGTGGGATGCTGGTGACTGGGGATTTACTCTAAATACCCATGGCCAGCTACACGACTTGTTTGATCAATAGTGTTACACTTTGTCTGTCCACATCCTGGAGATTCAAGCTGTGTCTTTGTTCCTTAATCCTAAATGAGAGTTTGATTCTCCTGTCTTTCCTTCTATAAGTTCATTATGTGTAAAAGTTAAATCTGGCCGTGTTCCTCTCTTTTCTTTCCCCATAATCTGTGAGCAACAATATCTGGTTTCCCAATGTATCTCTATCTCAGGCAACCTTATAGTTATTGGTACTGGAATTGCCTGTCGCAGAACTCAAATGTTTGGAGTAAGATTTATCCCAACAAGCTTTATGCACATAAAAGTCTGGTGTGTAGTCTAATTTCTAATTGGCAAAGAGATGAAAGTGCCTCCAAAAGCGATTTATCCCATCTCGCCCGCCTGTCTCTAGGTGGGTCGAGGCATCCTCGGGAAATGACTATTCCTTTCAATTTCTTTTAACTACATGGCTGGGGTTGAATATTACCATGACAGCGCTTACTGGGAAGGAAAGTCTTCCACAGGAAAATTACCTGCCAGCTGGCAATGGCACTGGGCTCTAACAGATTGTCACACAGGGAAGGGGAGCGTTTCAGGACAGTGCAGAGCTCTGCAGGCTCCAAGGGTTAACTGCTCACCATGAGCTGATCTTTGCAAGCAAAGTCTCTGTTGACTTCTGGGCTGAGCACGACTGGAGGAATGAAGTTTATTAAACAACCTTAAATTTTCCTGCTGTCAATTAAACCAGGATGTCTGTTCCCAGAGGACCTTTTGTGAGTCCCTTCTTTTGGGACTTTTCTGTGATTTTTGACCCTATTTGTATTTTTTAAATACAATAAATTATACTTTTTAAGGTTACTTTTTAAGTTTTTTCCGTGGAGAATGCAAGCAGTGTCCTCAAAGTATTTAACAGTGGACACCAGGGAATTTAGACAAATGTTTACATTACAATGACCTAACACTAGAATTGTTGAGACAGAACTGTAAAAATGCAGATGCAGATAAAAGGACTACTGACTTCTAGAGTAAGTTTCTGAAAATGTTGCATGGATAATGAGGATTCCATCATTTCATAAGGGACAAATTGGTAACTGAACATGCAAAGAGAGCCTGAAATTAAATATGAAACAATGCTAAAAATGTAGAAGATATTTCACAGACAAGAAAAAATTTGGGCTATTTTCAGAAAT
>NW_005054365.1:293084-298241 GCF_000277835.1 Geospiza fortis
GCTGATTATCTCACCACAGTGGTGCTGTGGAAAACGAAGAGTATAGGATCCTGCAAAACTGCAGTATGGAAATCTGATTAGTAGTTCATTCTCTATCTGATGCAAAAGTGAAATCACTTCTTGAATCCTGTGTTCAGTTTTGGGCCACTCACTGCACAAAAGACATTGAGTTCCTGGAGCATGTCCAGAGAAGGGCGTGGAACACAGGTCTGATGAGGAGCAGTTTAAGGAACTGGGATTGTTTATCCTGGAGAAAAGGAGGCTCAGGGGGACCTTCTGGCTCTGCACAACTCCCTGACAGGAGGGTGCAATCAGGTGGGGGTCAGCCTCTGATCCCAGGGAACAGGGACAGGACAAGAGGAAATGGCCTCAAGCTGCACCAGGATAGGTTTTGATGGCATACCTGTAAAATTTTTCTCACTGAAGAAAAAGCATTGGAACAGGTTACCCAGGGCAGTTGTGGAATCACCATCCTTGGAGGTATTTTTAAAAGTCCTGTGGATGTGTAAGGTCTCCTAGTCAAGATATGGCAAAAAGTACAGCCAGGGATAGCATTAACATTCCCAGTTTCCTCCATCCTCACAGACACAGAGATATATTGGTGTGGGCCCTGGAAAAGATGGATGTAGCACTTGGGACATGGTTTAGTGGTCGCCTTGGCAGTGCTGGGTTAATGGTTGGACTCAATGATATTACAGAACTTTTCCAACCTTAATGAGTCCATGACTGCCTCAGGCAATGCTGTCATTCCTGTGACATGGAAGTGGGATAAGCAAGGATTACCCCTTTGAGGCCCAGCAGGGGAGTTGTTCTTCACAGTGGCTAATCTGGAGTTTGTGTAACTACAGGCTACCCTGGAGAATTATTTCTAAACTGTCTGCCATAAATTGTAAGTAGCTGCGTCTTCAATACAGCTACACAAAGGACTAGGACCACATGGATAAGGGTGTGTGAAAAAAAAAACCAGAACAAACATGGTTTAAATGAATGCTCTTTATGTCCTTGTGAGGATTCCTACTACTATGTGCTGCTGGGATTGTAGATTGGATATTCAACTTTCCATGAATCATGGGAGTGGAAATCTCCAGGGAGAAAGAAGGTTTCTGTCAATACAGAGTTCCAGAAATATTTAGGTAGGAAAAGAACTCTGAGGCCATCGAATCCAACCTGTGACCGCTCCCCACCTTGTCACTTTGCCCACAACACTGAGTGCTACATCCAGTCATTCCTTGGACACCTCCAAGGATGTGGAGGTGGACCTCCAGCACCTGGGCAGCCTGCTCCAGTGTTCAACCAACCTTTCCATGAAGAAATTCCTCCTGATTTCCAGCCTGAATCTTCCCTGGTGCAGCTTGAGGCTGTTTCCCCTTGTTCTCTGCTTTGTTCCCAGGGAGCACAGCTCGATCCCCCCGGCTGTCCCCTCCTGTCAGGAATTGTGCAGAGCCACAAGGTCTCCCCTGAGTCTCCTTTTCTCCAGGCTGAGCCTCTTTTCAGCTCCTTCAGCTGCTGATCATAGAATTTACCCTCTAGACTCTTCCCCACCTCCATGGCCTATGAAGCCCTGGTCTCTGACAGCACCTCTCTTCCTTTGCTTGAATGCCCCTAAAGTGCTCCTGTAGACACATGAGATGTCAATCAATCTCTAAACATCCAGGAGAAATACTGATTTTATAGAATATGTTGCACACTTAGTTACCTTTAAATAATTTTTTTTTTTAGACATACAAACTTGGGTTTCATATGCTGACATTTGGGGCCCACAGGGCAATTTTATAGCTGACAGGGCTCTCCTAGTCAAGATATGGCAAAAAGTACATCTGGGGATAGCATTAGCATTCCCAGTTTCCTCCATCCTCACAGACACAGAGATATATTGATGTGGGCCCTGAAAAAGAAATATGTTGCAGCCTATGGAAACAATCAACGACCATATATTTTGCGAGTATTTTATAACATATATTATACAGCATTTGTCACAAGTCCCTTGCACTGTAGTCAGAGCACACAGTAAAGGAAAAGGAAAATATATTAACTTTCAAGGAGTTATTTTCCTGTAATTGTCTAGTCTCAGACCAAGTCTCAATCAGATAAAGCCAACCAAATGTTCCATTGATCAAAGTCTCTCTGAGAGGCAGTGCTATATTCAACATTGATCTCTCATTGATTTAGTGCTATTTAAACAAGGCTAAATTTAAGCTAGCATTTTCAAAGAGATAATCAAGAACAGAACCAAGTTTATTGGGACTCTTAATAAATTATGGTGAATTGAAAAACTCTGTTAACCAAAGCCAGCTTGTTAAAATAAGCCCAGAAATTGTGTCAGACTAGACGCTGACCAGACTAGACAGACCAAACATATTTTAAGCAATTTAACTTATATTCAGTGTTGAAAACTTTGGTTATATTTCCATGAAGATATTTGAGGTTTTTTTCCCATTGGGAACATGAGAGAACAAAAATATATGTAGTGTATTATACACAGAAAAATGGTGGAGTTAGACATCTGTTCTGCTTTACCTCTTCCATAAGTATAAAACATCAGATAACAGAAACCAATTCATGTGATGTACTGTAAGTCAGGTGCTATTAGAGTCAAAGTTTACTATCTGCCCTAGTAAATAGTTGCAATAATCTACAGCCTGATACAAGGTAAACCATGGTAATAGATAAGAAGAAAGCCACGATTGCCTCTTACAAGTCGTCTCCACTATTTATTTGAATTTTTTTGGATTCAACATGGAAATTTCCTATGCCATCACAATCCAAGGAGTGATTTATATGTCAACCTGTACAAATTCAGCAAAATTAATAACTATTAGAAAAATAGATGAAGAAGTAATGGTCTGGAGAATTCAGAACTTCTCAGAAGTATTTCCCTAATAACTCATCCTCCGTAATACTAATAAACCAAAAATAAGTGGGAAAGGAATGAAAGAAGTTTGAAGAAAAGCATATTTAGTCTCAGTTTTTAAACCATAAAGACCAAAAACAGCAGCTGGCAAATACTGGAATTGGGTCTTTATGGTTCAGTAGCCTTGAGGAGTCTTCTGACATGGCACTGGCACCCCAGGAATTCACCCTTCATTCCCAATACACTGACAGGTGAACAAAGCACTAACCGGGCAGTAAAGCTGCTAGTGCAGCACACTCCAACTGACTCTGAATTTTACAGACAAATCTTTCCAGTGTAGTCTGAACTGTTTCCATTTATTGGAAGATGGAGATCTATTTTTCTAAGCATTCTAAGATGCTGCTTTGTACAAAACCCACAACAGTACCAGATATAGAAAACACTTAATGATGTGTCTGATTGTATCAGATGCAAACTAGCAATATTAAAAAGCATCAGATGCAAACTAGCAGTACTAAAAAGTTTCAGATTTTCTGAAAAAAAAAATAGTCTTCAAGAAAAATATGTGCATAACTAAAGTGCAACTCTTCTCCATTTTATTTACGCATTGTTTTAATTACCCTTCCTTTTCCCCACCTTCATTTCTTAATGTCTTCTCTAAATTTGTGTATTTCCATTTCAGATCTTCAATGTGAAAATGGTGAAAACTTGTAGTAAGTGCTTTCCTGAAATTTAGGGAATTTTCTGCAACCTTTTTTTGCTTGTACTAATTTGAAGATTAACATATTGAACAATTCTAGTACATTTCTCAGCTGTGGACTCATATTTATCAGTCCACTTTGATTATCTTTAGACATTTCCTAATGGTTGGTGCTATTTTGTCTTACTGGTGATTCTTACATCTTTCATATAGCTGCAGTTAGGATCACAAGCCAGATATTTCCTCCATTCTCCATCAGTTTCTTTGGAATATGTCTCACAGACATTCAGCATGAGCAAAATAGGAAAAGGTTAATATATATAAAGTGTGATAGAACTGATTTGGCAGCTACAGCAAGAAAAAGGCTATGTTTTTATTCAATTCAGTGAAAAGAAAGGATAAAACAACCAGGGGATTATTTTCCTCCCTTTGGTCTGTAAATCCAAATGACAGAAAACAGCATTCTCAATACAGTTCTCTTCCATGAGACTTCACAGAATTATAAAGGCTCTGGGATGCAAAATTTTTCTTTCTTATGGCATGTTGCATCCTAACTTTAACCAGGATAGGAAGCAGATTCTTCTGAAGTTTTGACATATTCACATCACTTTGCACAATTTTAAAAATCACACTCTTAAATATCCATTTAATTAGGGTTTTATTTTTCCCCCTCTACAAAAGGGGACACGTGGCTGACAAGAAAAACCACAATACAATAAAAAATTTCAGTCAAAACAGTTCCTGATATGAACTGGGAAAATACCATCAGTGTTTCTACTTGGGGTTCCAAGTCAAATTTACAAATAAAGAAAAAAATAAAAATCAGACAATTCAGCTGAAAATCCAGAGATATGTGAGTGGACCTGGGGGATTCTTCCTTGTTAATTGCCCATTGATGCTGTTGACCCTTCACACATGGTTTTGGATTGTGACCTTAACCGTTTTTGATGCACAATCTTATCAAATCACATTTGGACTAGCTCTGCTGGGTATTGCAATAGGACTTTTCAGCAGGCATGACTATATTTAATTCTCTAGAAGGCATTTTTTTTCTTAAGTCAAACCAGTAAGAGAAGAGAATACTTTAAGTGTGATAGTATGATTTATACATCACAGTTTCAAAGGTTTTAAACTGATTGCTGTTTATTTTTGGTTATATTTGGTTTTGATAAGGGTTGTTTAAATGTTGTTGCTGTTAAGCAAAGAGGAAAAGTTGTGTCTTTGGGCTACAAAATCATCCCAAAACTTTGTGAAGAGCAATGAGACATGGCCAGAACACCATGCTACGGAAAGACATGGTTCTGATTTTCCGTTACTTTAGAGAAAACACCAAAAACCAAGAAAGTAACCCCAAAACACTCACTCTGCTCTCCACTGTTCAGTAACCACAAACCACCTGGGGCCATTTAAAACACCCATAACAGGATGCAGAACTAGTAATTCAAGATATTTAACCAAAATGACAAATAGAAATTATTTAATCTTCCAAAAACAGAGAGTGTGTTGCTATTCAATTTTTCTATTACCATATTCTTCATAAAAATTTGAAACCTTTGATAACACCTTTCCCTATCCAGCCTGGCCTATTTTCCCCCTTCACCCTTTT
>NW_005054365.1:298260-315505 GCF_000277835.1 Geospiza fortis
TGGGTTTTAAGCTGAAATTCTTCCAACTCAGTCCCAGTAGAGAGACAGCACAGATTTTTTTATGGCAGCAGTGCTCTGGTCTGGTTGACAACCTGGAGATTGGTGAAAGGCTGGACTTGATAGGATGGTGAATCTCCCACAGAGGTCCTGTAAGGCAGCTAATCGTGTCAAAAGCTTCTTTGCAGTTATTATGTCTGCATTTGACTGCTAATTTTGCTGATGACTTTCACCCTACATTGTTGAAATAGGGAGGCCAACATAAACGCTGAGCCAAAATCTGTATATAATCCCCTAAATAACCACAATTTGCATCTCAGAATCTTTAAGGGGGATCAATTAACGGGTTTGAGGAGATTAAGTCTTTGTTGGGCTGTTCACTGTGGTCTGCTGTGTTTTGCTCTGGCTACTTCCACAGCTTTTTGTGAGGATTCTAGGCGCCCACCTTTGCCTTGGTTGTTTGCACATGTTTAACAAATTCTGATTCACTAATGAATTCTTACTGGAGTTTATTAGCTTTGTCAAGAAGATGAAAGGGCAAGGCCAATTAATTCTAGCAAATGTAATTTTTTTTTTAAAGAGAAAATGTCTGTTTTTTCTTTCCCTCTCCCACTTGTCAAAACCCACAGATTTTAGTGAATTTTTGAGAAATAAAATAAAATATATTAAAATAAGTTAGGATAATTAGTTTATTTGGAGACGACTGGAAAACTGTCTATATTCCTTTTACTGTAAAAGCTGAAATATCTTTACCATGACGATTTCATATTAAACAAAAATACAATCTTAACAGGCAATAGAATATGCAAAAATTGAGATTTCTAAGTATTTTATTTTTTTATGCTGCTAGATTGATTTTATCTTTTTTTGCTTAAGACTCCAACCATATTTTTTCATATGAATTATGTAAATAAAAAAGAATTAGTAGCTCTTCTGAAGATTCTTAAAATAATTTGCTGTTGTTAGTGACCTCCTCTGTTTTCCTATTTCTAATTTTGATATTGGAGGTGAAATACAGATTTTTTAAATGTTTATTCTTGTCTTCCTTATCATCTGCTGTGTGGCTATAGAGTTTCAGCTGCTTTTGAGGAAGGCTTGACACACATGACCTTGCTTGCAAAACTTGTGAATTTGATAGCCAAAACAAACAGCTGATATGGGAACATAAAGATAATATGGAAGTTAAAGGAGTCACAGATTGGTAGCTTCTCTCTATTTTTATTTTAAGGAGAAAAACACAGGGCTTATCTTACAGTTTCTAGACCTTCTTTTAGGTGAAATCAATGAATAAAGCAAAATAGGTGGCCGTCTAGCTAGAATAGCCTGAGACTCCACAGAATAAATTTTAAATTTATTGTCCCAGATGAGGTCATACCATATTCATAGAATTAATACAGGTGATCTTAGCAGGGTATTTATCTTACCACCCTGAATAATCTGCTTTCTTCCCAGTAGTATTATTGATCCTGTATCTTTGAAAAAGCCTCAAAAGCTAAAAACTGAAAAAAAAAAAAGAAAAAAAAAGAAAAAAAAAGCTGTTTTGGACTTGACATAGAATAATTACTTTTAATAACCAATGTAAATCATCATAGATTCTTGATTCGATATAGTGACTTCTGATTTACTTTGTCTGATTGATGGGAGAATCAGACCAATTGTATTTGCACTTTAAAAGGCCAGTGGTTTCATTTTCATAAGTAAAATAGAGGGATTCTTATGAAGCAGCTGTATTTCTTTATTTGTGGGTGTTTCTGAGGAGACACCAGAAACTACACAAATGTTGCATTGCAAGCCAGTCTGATGGATGGGTGGTGTAGAGTGCCCTTAATGTGAGATATTCAGCTTTGCATCTCCCCCCCGCCTCATATGTTACCACTAACTTGGTTTTATGCTTCATTATTAATCTGTAAACTGTCTGAAGAACAACAGGAGATGAATGTCCAGGCTGAAATGGGCGGGGGCAGTCATTGATCAAACCACTCAAGACAGCTCCCATCGATTTCTTGGAGATATGCATCCCTACATGTCTGCAGTAATATAGGAATGTGCTGTGCAATACAAAGAAAAAAGAAAAAAAAATAAGAGGAAATAGAACCCCATGTATTTAGATTTTGCTTAGGAGGTAAAAGATTTTATAACATTATATTTTTGTGTTGTGGTTTGTTTTATTGGTTGTGTTGACGGCAGGAAGTTCTGGTGACTGGGCTGCTAAGAGCTTTTTAATTGTGGATTAAAAAGCACTGAACAGAATAGTTGCTACAGGTTCTGTAGGTGGGGAGTTTAGATGATTGGTTTTATGTCTCTGAGACAAGCTTCCAAAGGCCAGCCTTTTATTGTAATGGTGCAAGGCTGAGCTGACTTGGGCAAACAGGCTTTAAATCTTTCCTTTCTCTTTATCAGAGATGAAAAACTGTCAAAAATTTAAGAATTTCTCATTGAGATTTTCCATTACTTAAAAAAAAATCACAAAAAAACCTCCAGAAATTAACCCCAAACAAACAAACAGGAAAAAAAAAATATCAAAAAATAGAGCCTGTGTAATTTGGCCAAAAACCTTTGAGGAGAAAATAACTTCTTTCTGGTCCAGATGCATTTCCTCTTCAGGAATTAGACTGAAATTTCTTGCAGGATATTGGCTGAAATATGGGAATAAAAATAAATAAATAAATAAATCAGTAACAGAAGGAATTGAAAACTTGTATGCAATGAATTTAAAAGGTGCTGGATTAGGCCTAAAAGCTGCACAGATTGGCTTCAATAAAGAAGGATGTATGTGTATATATGCACACACACATACCTGTAGCCAAAAAATGACGAATTGTTGAGAGTTAAAACTGGGGACTAATTTTGGTAATAAAGAGCAATGAATGAGATTAATTAATTTTGTGATACATTTCATTTCTGTCCCTTGATTAATTAATTTTGTGATACATTTAATTTCTGTCCCTTGACAGTGTCTAATTGGGATTTGATACAAAGCTGGGACAGGAAAAGTTAAATATTTCTCATCAAACATTTATGCCTTGTCTCGTTGTATGCTACACCTTGAAATTCTGAGGAATGAGGAATGTTAAAGGGTGGCAGTGGTGATAACTGATGCCTTTGCAAAGCCTCCCCTGCCCACTCCTGTTCAAACATGAAGATATTATACTTGTTTTAGAGGAATTCACATTTACACTTTTTCATCATTTCCAACATCTGAAAGAAAATTAATCTGGATATAAGAATAGGGAGAGTTATGTAATAATTTCCTAGCCTGGGAGAAAATGTGCATATTTTCCATAAAATGACTAATTTTCATGAATCACATAAACAATAGAGAGGAATATTGTTGGTGTTATGATGTCACTTCCATCTTCCATTTATTCCTCTTCAGTACCTCTCTTGACTCAAAGATTTCAGCTTTGCCTTGCAGCATGGATCTGAAGCACAGCTGAACCAGTTATTAAAACACAGAGTGTTCCGAGCCAAGGAAATAATCAAAATTCCAATTAATGCTGCTGCAGCATAACACCATTGTCATAGTAACAGTGGCATGTAAGTTTACATCAAAAGCCTTGTTAGGAAGTGCCAGTCTAAAAGCAATCAAATCCCTGGGAAAGCATTCAGAAGTTCAAAAGAAACTAATGAAAGAGGCCTTGAGGATGTAATTTCATCAACAGTTATTCTTAGTTAATAGAGGAAACACAACCAGGATCTTCTGTTGCAGGGAGGTTCTGTGGTAAAAACAAATGTATTAGAGCAATTGTGCTGGGATTAACAGAAACAAAGGGGCTCTGTGCAGGAACCAAAGCACAGATTTGTGTTTGGAAAAGCTAAATCCAAACAACAGTAGCAGCATTAGGAAGGTTCTGGAAAGGAAGCTGTATGGACTGAAAAAAACGAGTGGGGAGCTTGGTTTGGAGTGCCTAGAAAAGAGGAGTTTGCAGGGTCTTTCAGACTGAGCAAGTGCTTTAAATGCTGAGCTGAGTGGCCCTTGGGTGTGCCCTGTGGATAATATGCTGCCTAAAAGACTGTCTGATTTACCAAGGAGGCAGAGAGAGAGGAAAAAAGCAGGAGAAAGTGAAATAAACTGGGAGAGCACATGCTGATGTTAGGCAGCATTAGAGATTTTATATTATTTCCATAATGAATTTAAGGAATATGCACCACAGGCTTTTTCCTATCATGTGTTCTATGTGGGTTTTTGATGGGGGAAGTGGGTTGTTGTTGATTACAGTTTGAAAGAAGCTGAAATCCCACAAGAAAAATCATTCTTTAACAGTGTTACAGGAAGAGATAGAGACATTGTCATAAAGATGGATATTCTCATGAGAGTTCTGCTGCTTGCACAAAGGGAAGAAAAAAACCCACACAGGATCAGAAAGTCATTCCAATATCTCCTAGGCTCACGAGGCTGCCAGATTCAAACTGAGATAGAGGTCTTGAATTGCAATCTAACAGAAAACTTGGTCCTCATTTTGAAAGAAATTTAGACTTGCTGGTCAAATTTTGCAAGCTTGGATAGCTAAAATCAAGTGAATGTGTCACACTGAAATAATCATTGGTTCACATCCCCAATATGTGCAGTGCAGTCCTGTCAAACCAAAAGGAGACAAAAAAGAATAACAGATGTGAAATAGCATCTAAAATCAGAAGAGAGATGAGAAGTGTAGTCTTGGGAGGAAAGGGGGGATATAAGAGATTCATGCACATCCAGGTAATGTTCTTTTGATCTGCTCTCACTCCTGTATTTCATGCTCATCACTGATGCCTGCACAGAGGGAAGGAAGGATGTAAAACCAGGTAATTAGTTACACATGTACTTTGATCAGTATTGCATTTTTCTTTATCAAGTTGTTTGCCAATGTGCTAAGAGAAGAGAGGGTTCTGTTTATAGCAATTGTTCAGCCCAGTACGTTCCCATGAGTGTTTCCATAATCTCTGAATTTAATCCTGTACTTCTTTAATGATAGATTAAAGGTGATTTGGACTTGATTTTATTTCCATCTCATCAAAGCTTTCTTCTTGGTAAATTTTCTTTATTTTCACGTCCTTGGTCTCAAGCTGCTGGTAACCAGCATGCTTTTGGAGATTATGAGCACTAGGAGAGACAAATAAATGGTGAGTAACAAAAAAGTTGGAATTAGATTTAGAAATTTCCTGCTTAGTGCTTAGATGTTGACTGTTGGTGGCAGTACACTGTCCCCTGTGAAGTGATGTAGTGCCTGTCACAGGGTAGGTTCCCCATCCCTGTCCTCAGCTTATCATATCCTCCTTTTGCCATTCAACATCAAAGAGAGGGAAAAAGGGAGTGAGAAAATTCTATGACAGAGACAGGGTCCTTTGTTCTGCTGGGTGAGCCATTTTCAGGCTCGTATTGACATGGAAATGAGGATATAAAGAGGGCCACGGCTGTACCCACTCAGTTCCCGGCTAGAAGGGAAAGGGGAGCAATACACAATGCAATCCTGTCAAGTCCCAGGAGTGTGTGTAGCTCTGGGTTTGTCCTCCACTGACACTTCAGGGAGCTGCTCAGCCTGTGAGACGTAGCACAGGTCATTCCCCTTCACATCTTGGCTGGGGGCAGCCTTCAGAGCAGGGCTTGTGTGTTAACTGTGGCAATTATATATAGGGACTTTCACTGGAACTTTAAAAATGTGGCCTGCAATCGCCTTAGACAGCAGTCAGCACGGGTCTGGCTTTATGACCCCTCTCCTCTCCATCACAGAGTCCCAGGACACCTGTCCATAGAGCTCCCCACAGCCACCATAACTAATGAGGTTGTGGAGCAAAGCAGAACAGCATAGGTCACTCACTTCCAACAGTATGACAAGTGTTGGTTCTGTATAAATTACCTTGTAGGCATGTTTTGTAGAATATTTCATTATTTTTTGTGGCAGCTTCGATAGCAGCAGTATGGGACACATCTCCCATTAGTAGTGTACAATATATTTTCTTGTCAGTTAATCTTGAAAGCTGGCTACCATTCCTCAAAAAGCCCGAATCTTTCATTTCCTTCTAATAAATACTTCACACTAAATGCATTATTGCTAGAGAGGAGTCAGTAATCGAATGCTTATCATCACATTTTCCTGTGGCCTAAGACAAAAGTATTTTCTGTAGTGGATGCTAAAGGAGGGCAAGGGAGTAAAATAAGGAAAGGACATCAAAACAAGTGTTAGATTAATAGACCTCTGAGCAGTCTGATCTCCTGTAGACAGCAGAAAGACTGGAAGGCTCTGAGAACTGTAAGGAAATAGAGAGTATGTTTCAGTGGGAAAAACCCCGAACAACACAAACCCAACCAACCAACAAGAAGAAAAGTCTGAAGAACATAAATAGGTAAAGTATCAAAGTATCTCTTTGAATATTTTGTTTATTTTCCCTGTTCTATGTTCTTTACAGTGTTCAAAATGCAAACTTTTAATCCTGGCCCACTTATGCAACTTAAAAGAAAGTTGTTGGGGACTTTGCTCTGCCAAAATTGTTGTTATCAATATTTTGGTAGCATAAATCTGTAGGCCAGGGCAATCACCCACTATTTCTTTGGCAACATTATCTTTTATAGCTCCTTACAAAGAATTAGCTATTTTAGTTGTCTTGTACATGTTCCAGTTTTATATGGCATGCAAGAAAACAGCACGGCAGCAGCTTGCATTATATTTATTCCAAACAATTATGGTGCAGCTGCCATGTGACTGTGAGAACACAGACTTGTCAAAGGTTGAAGTAAATGAAGAAAAATAGAAAGAAAAACACAAAGGACTCCACTAAAAATGACTGTGAGGAGGTGGTGAGTGGAGGCACGTGAAGGGACAGGCTTAGGATATTTGTTTGCTTTTAGCCTAAAGCATTTTGAAGAATTAAGATTCATGTAGAATTCTACAGAAATGGGTCTGCAGATCATTTACCCTGCAAAGCAAGATTTCAGCTGATAACCTCTTATTGACTGAATCTCATCTTTCTGCTTGCCCTCCAGGAAGGAGCGGGTTTGTAACCTTGGCCTCAAACTCTCAAAGGTTCCAGAGATCCCTCTCAGCATGACAAAACAACAAAAGTAATCAACATAATTCTTTCACAAGCCAAGACCTCCCAGGTCTCTAGTGCGCCTGTCCCTGTCAGTGCATATCTCCATCCCTTCCTGTCAGCACATGGCACAGAGGGAAGACGTTGAGGTGTTTTGGTCTTAATACTTCCACAGGTTACAAAAACCACTTTCTATGCCTCCCTACCCTTATTGATAGAAATAAGATTTGTCATTACTCCCACACTTTTTTGTTGCCCATATCATGTATATATGTAAGCTCTTAGGCTGAGCTTCTTATCAAGGGTAAAATGGTATTTTGTAAATTGGGCCAATTCCAGTGTCAGAGGTCCTTGGTGAATTGTAGTACAGTTATTAATGAAGGGCGAGGTGGGAAATCTGCCTAACTGGAGAGTTTCCTGGTATTTTTTGACTGCTTAAAGCCCACTAATATATTTAAGGAAAATAAAAGCGAAAAATCAATCTGTTCTAATGTATCTGCCTGTTCATCTGTGTAGTTTTTTTTTTACATTACCGTCCTATCACAATATCTGAACAGTTTTCACACAAAAAAAATCAATAACAGTGGTGTTATCTCTCTCTGCCCTTGCTGGCTTTTCTCCTTTTCACTCCTTCTCTCATGCAGGCTTCAAGTTCATCTCCTCCATGCTGTGAGCATTAGCAGTGCCCCTCAGATGACTTGGCTGAGGAAGGGAACCCATTTCACCTGACAACAAGGTGCCCAGAGAGTGAGATTTCCCCCTTTTACTGCAGCTACCGTCTACCCTGATGAGATGTTGTTGTGTTAAGAGCATAGAAATTTGGGAGAAAATAAACCCCTTTGCTTTCCAGATGATTCTTAGAGAGTAGAAGGCTTGGGTGTGGCTGGGTTTCACTTCTGATTAGACCCAATTCTGTACTTTAAGCCTGGTTATATGCAATAAATCCTAGATGCAGAAGTAGTGTGGCTTACACTGTTATTCTGGTCACAATCATGACCACAAATTCCCAATTAATACAGTTTGCCAATTTGACAGTCTAAGTCTGGCCAAGTTCAATAGGAACTTTTATGAACACAGATTCACAAATAGTGCACCTTGTTGAAGCAGCAAGTTTTAGATTCTTGTCAGAATGTTGAGGAAAAATTTAATAGACTTGCAAAATGTAAGTGAATAGTGTTATGTACAAATGTTCCTGGGTATGTTATGATGCACACAAATCTTACACCAAAATGCCATCCCTGCTTTGGGGAGCACAGAGGAGTCTGTAAGGTGATCGTGTTCTCAGCCTCTGCCATGAAGAATTTAAAATGTCAAATTCATGCTTATGGGAGAAGTGGAGGTGAGCCTGTAGTCAAATATCCTGTTACTGCTGTCATGAAACAGGGGTGGGGCACCAGGCAAACACTTGGTGTGTAAATGGTTTGCATTGGATTGGAAAGGATCTTAAAGATCATCTAGTTCCAACCCTGCTGGGTTTATCTGCTCCATTCTTTGTGGCTTTTGTATCTTTTTTTTTTCCCCCCTAGTTTGCCAAACTCTCCTGACTTTTGCATTCTCTCTGTGTGCGGCGAGGGCGGCTGTGTGAGCTGCTCAGAGAATAATTATCCTTGCTGAGACCTGAGGAGGCAATTCATCATGTCAGACTAACAATGGATGCAGATAGCACAAGGAAGACTACATAACTAAGCATTGAAAATTAAGCACAGAGTGCACTGAATTTCCCTGGTGAATATAGAATTTGGGGTCGTTATCTCAGATTTTGCTGAATATCAGTGGACTTATTTTGAGGCTAACTGATGCATCACTTTGGCTTTATTTCCATCTGCCAGGAAAACAGAGGATTTATGGCTCTTCCAAAGAGCCCATCAAGCAATGCTATGAATAGTATCAAACAGTCTTTTTGCTAAATTCTGCTTGCCTTGGGGGTATGTGTAATTATCTCTTCTGATATATTGCATATTGAATAGTATTTATTTTTATTGTGCTGTGCAATAGTATGTTCCTGTTCCATTTATTGGCATCTTGCAGATAGATGGCAATTTAATATAAATTTGTTATTTATTCCAGAGGAAGGTTTCTCTGAGTGCTTGGATCTGGGTAAATAAACTTCATTTACAGCTTCCATACTGATGGTCTCTTTCCTCCTTTCAGACCTGGCGTGCAGCAGAAACACCCACACCAGGTCTGTGCCTACTCCTGTGAATTCCCAGGCCCCAAATTCAGAATCTGCTCAATTCCATGGCAGGGAGGGATGCAGTTTATATAAAATAAGAGAGTTTTTTTAGGGCTGCATGGAAGAGAGGTGTTAATCAGTTCAGCACATCTGATGTCAATGTAAAGAAAGGAAATAAAACCTGGCAGAGATATCATTTTTTAATGTTGTTAAAGCACTTCAGGTTTTTAAGGGGATGTTGTATATACATACATACATACATACACACATACATACATATGTATATATTTTTATATATATGTGTATGTTTATCTATATGTACGTATGTATGTTTGTGAGTATACATGTAAAAATATACATGTGAGTACATATATATTTTTATCCTTCTTTTAAAGCTTCGATAACTTTGCAGATAAGATGTTTTGAAGATATTTTCAACTGCTTTTCTGTGGGTAAATTCTCCTCTATCATTAAGAAGGGTGGGCGGGGGATTCAGCTTGATAATATTAAAAGATAAACTGTTGTGACATAAATTTCACTTCTATGCAATATGAAGGGTATTTTGAAATTAAAAAAAATCCATGAATAAAAGTAATTTGTGGTTTTCTGACTATTTATTTGAGATTGGACCTTTAAAATAGTGATCTTAGCTCACAAAACTCTTTTTTCAGATGTCTTCATAAGCTAATGGTAGAAGTCAGGTCTCTTCTGTCTGTCTTTTCTTTCAGGGAATATTTTCACTTATTTCACAGGAGGGAGATGGAGAAAAGCAAGAATGATTTTTTTCAGAACTTCAGGGTGAAAAAATCTAAGAGCCAGACACTGAGCAAAACTATTTTCTTACTTTTTACAAATGCAGCTAGAAATAAAGCCATTCTCAAAAAATGCACTACAATGGGCTGGTGAATTTCACTAGGGCAAAACCACAACACAAAGTGAGCTTATGATTGAAAGAGTAACACCTTTGCACTCAGGGACGCCTGCATGTGAATAATTCTGCCAGGGCAATATCCTCAGGAAAATGTAATGTCAGGAGAGAGAATTTCTGCAAGCAGCCTCTGTGCGCGTCAGTACTCACCTGGGCAATCATTCTTTAAGGGCTGGGCTGTTACACAGATTTCCTGCCCCTGGAAGAGGGAGGAGATGTGTCACATCACTGTCACACTCCTCTAAGGGTGTGAGGGGCAAAGGTGAGGCCGTGGCTCTGTGCTCCCTCCCTGCTGCCTCATGCAGGGTGCTGCCCGGGCTGTAAATCACTACAGCACAGAGAGAAAAGAGAACGATACCTAGAGAGGGACCTCAAGAGTGGAGCCTTGTGTTTGCACCTTGTTTTAAGCTGACAATAAACCCCTTACCCCGGGGTTTCTCGCTGTTATCACAAGCGGAGTTTGTCTTGTCAAGATACCCTTGTGCCAGGGAGGAGGCAGTGAGACAGCCTCCCTTCAGCTTGGTGAAACTGGGAGCATCAAACCCCTGTAATGTCCCAAAGCTTCATCTGGAGATTCACACAGTTTAGCAGTTCTTTTGCTTTTCACTGAACTGAAAGTCTTCCATGCCTGCTGGCAAGAAATCATTTATCTGGAATTCATGCAGGTTTTCATCTTTTGCAAGAGTTTTCTGTTAAATTCCGTGGTGAGTCTGTGAGACTGGACTGTGAGACTTCATGAAATAACATCAGACCCAGTCCACACTAGATTCCTTCTACTTTGGAAATTTGAAAGGCATGTGAAAAATTAAATTCGGCTTAACACAACAAGTGATGTATTCCTCACGAAATTCAACAACTGTGCTTAGCACAGGAATGCTGTGGCAATATTCCTTATTGAGGTGTTAAGAACTGTATGAGGCTGGATTAGTTTCAGGAATTGTGCTCTGTGGAAAGCTGAAAGCCTTATAGGCTTGTGTAACTTGCAGGGCAGCTCCTGGTTTCCACACCTGCATGAGAGTTACTGATAGGCCAAGAAGACCTTCATAGGTTTTGCCAAAATAATTTCTGATTGAGTAAGAGAGTCACCTTTTTACACAGAAGAGTGGATTCTGAACTGGAAAACCAGTGAACAGCCTCAGCTCTAGGTTAGGATACAGAGTTATGTGTATCACAATATCAGGGCCTGCTGTGAAGTAACAGCATTTGCTTAGTGGAGCAGCAGCTCTGAAACACGTGATTTGGGGTTTTGATTTCAGGAAA
This sequence comes from Geospiza fortis, assembly GCF_000277835.1. NCBI lineage: Eukaryota > Metazoa > Chordata > Aves > Passeriformes > Thraupidae > Geospiza > Geospiza fortis. The sequence continues at coordinate 309,627 of NW_005054365.1, forward strand.
AGAGGGGGAAAAGAAGTCTCAAAATACATACAATAATGTTTATTGATTCTAAGAAAATTACATTTTTGTATTTTTGAAGTAAAAAGAAGTGCATGGCTAAAATGCTTCAACATACAACTTCACTCTGTGACTTCTGTAATTGCCAGTGGGGTGTAAAAATAGTGATGGGTTTTGTGATGTTTCTAGTTAGCTGTGATGCCAAAAATACAGCTTCAGTCTTGCTTTCCAATTTTCACATTCCCAATTCAGAGAAGTTAAAGGTCTTTTAAAATCGGTTATGGACTGAGTTTAATCTGAGGCCCTGGAACAGTTTGCTTGGGGAAGCTGTGGCTGCCCTGTCCCTGGAAGTGTCCAAGGCCAGGTAGGACAGGGCTTGGAACTTGGGATAGTGGAAGGTGTCTCTGCCCCTGGCAGGGGATTGGACCTCGCAGAGATTTAAGGTCCTGTCTAAATCATTCTGTGAGTTTATGAATCACCACACATTCAAAATTCCGGACCGGGTTGCATTTTAAGTTTTCCCTTACAGATGTTAATTTTGGAAGGTCAGGCTGATGGCCAACTAGCTATTAAAAACAGACATGAAGCACTTGTTTCTCAATTTATGCTTCGAAGTCCTGGTTATAGTCTAGTCTTTATCAATCTTCCATATTGGAACAAAGGCTGCATGGTTTTGATGCATAAAATAATTTGTTGTAGCTGAGGCTTTCTTACCTTCAGCAGAAAACACTCCCTCCCTTCCCAGCCCAGGGAATTACAGGAATCCCCCCCATTTGAAATCATAATGAATTTTATAACTCAGTGTATAGAGGATTTGCTGCTAGACTGTTAGAACATTGTAGTTTACCAACGTGCTTTGGAGTAGTTTATGATTTTGGGAATATTTCATTAGCGTTTCCACTTTGGTGAAGATTGTTCCAATTTTAGAGTAAAGAAATAAAGCTGCCTCAGCAAAACAGCCTTCTATCCCATGTTGGCATCTACATCTAGGTTGGATGTTAAGTAAGGGTTCTATTCCCAGAGGGTAGTTGAGCACGGGAACAGGGTCTCCAGGGAAGTGGTCACAGCAGCAACCTGAAGTGCTTTAACAACATCCTCAGGCAAACAGTTTGATTTTAAGGCTGTTCTGTGCAGGGCCAGGAGCTGGAGTGATCCTTGTGTGTCCATTCCAGCCCAGGTTATTCTATGATCCTGTGATTCTGAGATCTGAGTAATGACTCAACCAACTTTGAGGTTCCAGAAGCTGACTTGAAACACAAAGAGCTCATACAAAGTTTTGAGCTTTTCTTGGTGAGCACTTCACCCAGCACCTAGCAGCTAGCATCATCCAGGGCTGTAAGCATCATCCAAATACAATTTTGTCCTGCAATCCTGAGTGCAGTTGCCTCTTGTTCACATTTTATTCACTCTGAAGTCCTCCAAGCAGGGAACATTACTTTACATTTCACGCTCTGTGCTTGTTTGTGTCCTGTCCCCACCACTTCTCCGATGTGTCATCATTTCCTGCTTGTTCCAAACATTGAAAATTAATGCAGTAAGTGATGTGCACAAAGAACCAATGTATTATATAAATGGACAGACTAAATGTGATTATTCCTGTTTAACACTGGGGGAAATTGGGATGGAAAAAGTTCAGGAACTAATCTAAAGCTGCAGAGGTAGTGGCAGAAAAAAGAAATGTCAGAATCACAGTTTCAAGCTGTGCAGGCCTTCTTCAAGATTGTAAGAGTCATATTTAATTGATGAGCTGATATAAGACGAAGCAGAGTTTGCCATCAATTACAGAGAAACATTATTGTGTCTAACTTTGCTAGGACCCTGAATGAACCAAAGGTCTGTCAGGGCTGAAAGGTTCCCAGTCAATTCTGCTAGCTTTGTAATTCTCAAACAGAGAATTCTTCTAAACTGTATTTATGCTAAATTTCATGGCACCTGATGACCTCAATTAAAACCTCTCAGAGGAAATCAGAAGTGCCAGCAAGGTCCTGCAAGATGAATGCCTATGGCTTTCTCCTGCTAACTGCTGATACGAACTTGATGATTTTAAAGAAGATTTTATAGTGATGTGGCTGCTCTTTTTTATCGAAGGAGTCAGAATGCCAGTAGTGATAATGTCTCCCTGAATGAGCAGCTTGCTTTCTCTGATCGCTTTCCTAAAGCACATAATAGGCATCATTAGCATCCAGATAAATCTCCCTTTATGGTGCATTTGGGCACAGAGGAGAATAAAGTTGTGTTTTCTTGAAGCTCCCAAGATTATTTCTGTTACAATCTTGGACAAAGGCACAAGATTTTGTAACTTTATTGGGCTTTATTTGACAAGACAGTAATTTCCAGGAATGAAATAATTTCTTAACAATGGATGTAGCTTGACAAAGAGGCATAAAACCTGCCTGCCATTGGCTTAAAAGTATAAACATATATATGTACCATGACTTTTAGGATACAGAAAACTGTACAGTCAAAATCAAGTGCAAGAAAAAGGATCAAACCCACACATAATTCTTATGTTACTGAATAAAGGTACATAGAAGAGCTAGAAAATAAAAGTATTCTTTGCACTTTATGTTGCTCAATGTCATCTTCTTGAAAATATGAAGAAATTGGTCTGTTTTTCTTTTGGCAATTCTAACCCTGCCACGGAGTCTAGATATTTCTTTTAAAAAAAGCCAAAACCACCAAACCTGATTAGTTAAAATGATGGTAGAAGAAGTTATTTCATTTGCTTAGAATTAAAGTCAAGATGTATTGAAGACTTCATAAATGTTTTCATTATTTTAATTGTAAAGAATGATATTTGAACATGTCTTGATTTTGCTTGTGATAAGCAAAAGCCTAGTAAAAAAGCCACTATGACAGGATTATTGCAAGGAACCTTTTCAGAAAGGATGGAATTAAAACAATGTGATTCTGAGGAGAAAGTATTTTTAATTGCATATCTGTTACGATGCTTAGGACCTGAAATTTATTTCTCTAATTAGGATGAAGTTTAGGCATATTTTTAACTCCATTGACCCACAACATAAATATTTTTTGGTTAAACGTCGAGTTTTTTTGAAAAGTCTTAAATCCCCACAATCGCAAGTATGCAGCAACCACAGTCTTAAACTGTTCATTTAATGTTAATCAGAGCCACTGTAATGTGGAGCCAACCAGCTCTAAGGGACATGACCTTATCACAGTGGACAGATGGCAAAAAAAATTTCGAGCCGTGTTAAACCTTTTTCTTCAACACTTTTTTGTTCTTAACATATTTATTGCTGACACCATATATCAATGTTATAGCTTCTGTTCAGGTGAATACGATCAGTTGGCAGCAATGGGTTCAGCTCTGGGAACCTTCCAGCCATTTCTTTTTGAGCTGTTCCTGTAAATTCAGTGTCTGGAAAAAAAACAAGGAGAAAAAGACAAGTTAGGGAGGGAGAGAGGCTGTTGGAAACCCTTCAGCTCAGCTTAATTCTCATGCAGAGAGGAGAATAAATTAATGCAGACACCATGTTTCCCTGGCTTGGATGTCATATTTTCTTGTGATTGGGAAGATCAGCAGCAGTGAATGATGTGTGGAAGAGAGAGGAGGAAAAGCAGAAAACAGGAAAAAAAGATATACTTGAAAATGTTGAACTGGACTCTGGCAGTACCTGTTAAATGTCTTCTGCATTTGTAGCAGAGCAATGTTTCCCTGCATTAGCACAGACCCTCTGCTGCTCCTTTGATGTCTGTCAGTCCAGTTAAAGAGCTGTGGTTTGAAGGCACAGTGGGAAACATGCCTTAATAAATGCAGTTGCAACTGGGTCGTGGGAATTTATGGATGCTTTGTGTAAATGTGCAAGCTACAGATGTATTTCATGTGTGTCAAAATTTCCCTCCCATTTCTTTTTTCCATATTTTTCCTCTGTTCTTGAAGACAGAATATGCTGGCGTCTCTGTCATTGTATTTCTGGGATGAAGAATTGTCACTTCCTAACTCCAATTCAGCAAGTCCAGGAAGGGGTTTTCAGGTGCAATAGCACTTTTCTCTTTCATAGGCAGATATCCTCATGATACATCAAAAGATTTTTAAAAGGGACTACATTTTCTCTGCCAAAAACAAGATCAGCTGCAACTACTCTTACTTCCTACTTGGTAAATATCTTGGCTGATATTTCTCTAGTATAAATTTGGCATATGTTCTGCATGAGAATTGTGAATAGCTGTAGGAAAAAATAAGAGAATCCCACCCAGAAAATCATAACTGAGATGTCCTAAGAGCAGATTTACTGGGAGAAGATGGAAGGAGGTGTGAGAATTGCCTGTCTCGGCAGAGAGGAGAACCCACCCTGAGAAGCAGCATCCCTGCAAAGTTGTGTGGTTGCAGATGTATCAGCCTTCAAGTGCACAGCATGTGTTCTGGTCTGAGAGGCTCACAGTAATTAAGTTGTTCATTCAATTAAACTTAATGCACCAATAACTTTTTAAAATACAAAGGGCCCATACCTTCAAGAAGAAAAAAAAAAATACTCAGGCTCCCTTTACAGGCCAATAAACCTACAATAAATGCTCATGACTGGAGGCCCAGATCTTTATTTGTGGCCACAAAGCAGCATTTCCATTAGTTTTAGCACAGTCATGCTGATTTCTGTTGGCTGAGGAGTAGATCATGAAAACTCTGGATTGTACTCTTGTGCCACTTGGAGAAGGAGGCAGAGGGCAGTTGCTCTTGGTCACGTTTTGGGAGTCAGGGACCTACTTTTAATCTTAGCTCTAAGTACTATTTAGTTCCTTAAGGCTTTTCAAAACAAGAAAAGAAAAAGCCTTAAGGCCTTTCAAAACAAGAAAATGTTAAACAAACAAAAAAAGTCAAAATTGATCCAATGTGCTCTATATTGAAAGAGCCTTCATCCAGCTCTCTCACTAAGGGCTCCTGAAGAATTATTCAGGCTGATTCTGTAAAACAGGTGAAGGTTTTCTCACTGAACTTTAGTCCTCTAAAAATCAAGGGAATTGACAGCACGGCTGACTACAGAGAAAATCAAAGCACCTATTTCAAACTAAGTTAATAATTAAGTAGATGCACCTACTTGGATGCAGTAGCTGCGCACAGAGGCTCACCTAAAGAACTTATATCAATTTAAGATATTTATATTTAACAGAGTTTAACCACACTCAAATTGAAACACAAGGTATTTTCATCCTTCTGGAGAGCAATTCCACCTCCTCTCTTCCCTGCCCCAAACCTTGGGTTTGTAGAACCACAGAATGGTTTAGGTTGAAAGGATGTTTAAAGAGCATCTGGATCCATCCCCACTGTTGTGGGGGATTGTGAGCTTTGTCAGTTCCTCACAAAGTGACCCAACAACTGATAATATCTCTGGCAATGTAGGGGTACCAACAGAGATATTTTCATTATCTCTTGTTCATTGTTTTTTCATGTTCTATCCTATTTTTTCCTCTTTGTGTCTCTTGTGTAAGGTTTAGAAGGCAGATTGTAAGAAACTGGGCCTGTCTTTATACTGTGCCAGCAAAGAATTCCAGGAAATCTGATCCTACTTTTGAATAAAGACCCAAGTTCTGCTGTATTTATTACTGCTCCTGTTGGTTTTCCTCAGATTAATAATCTTTGGGTATGATAAGAAGGGATCATTCGTCATCTCCAGTAAAACAGAGTGGTTGAATGGAAATAACATTCAGACAGACAGCAGGCCAAACCCAGAGCCTTTGCAGAGAGTTTTCCTTTCAGATGAGAAATCAGTGACCTGGGACATGGAGGACCACGGCAGGATTGAGGGGTGGAGGGAGCTGCTCCTCACAACAGGCTTTTGGGACATGGTGTGACAGTGATTACCCAGAAAACAGAGCTGAGTGCAAAGTGGCAGGGGCGGGGGGGGGGGGGGGGGGGTGGCGGC
>NW_005054365.1:315516-367189 GCF_000277835.1 Geospiza fortis
GAAAAGGTGCTGTTGAGTGATCTGGAAAGAGGAAATGTGTATTTGGCTGGAATCTATAAAAAATCACTGTGTTTTGTTTGACAGAAGAAACCAAGGACTTATAAAAAACAATATATTCCCATGTAGTGGAAGGCAGGGCAGTAACGGCACAATTGTGAAGCAGGATATGTAAAAATGTAAAAAAACTTTCTCATTTTACCTAAATCAGTAGGAGACAGATATCCCCCTGGATCCACAGGAAGAGACGGATAGAGTCATCCTGGCTTACACAGAGTAGAGCACATGGCAAATGGGAATTTCACAGAAAAGCTTTTTATCTTCCATTTTAAAGAGATTTTGACAGCTAAGTGCAAACTGTTTCGTAAAGTGTCAACTGTCCAAACAGTTTTCCGAAAAGAATAAAACTAATAAAAGACTACAGAAATTAAAGAACAAAATTTTTAACTTGTCTTTTAAATGAAGAAATAATTTCAATACATGGGTTCTTTTTCAGGATTCCATGGGTAAAAAATTTTAGTGGATGAGAAAATTTCCTAGCCTCTTTTTAATTGGTGTAACTATCCATAATAATTTAAAGGTCCTGAATAAAAGCACAGTAAGCCCCAGTTTCTCTAACTGCATACCATCCATAGCTTCTATATCTTGTCTTAAACTATTGTTAAGGTTACAGAACAGTTATTATGCACTTGACTTTGATTTCATAGATGTAAATAAAATTACAAATTTCATTTTTTCCTGGTGGAAACCCTTTCTTAAGAAGTACAAAGCAACTATATAATTGGTAACAAAAAGAATTGTTTATAGCAATTAGTGCTGGAAAAAAGCAAAAGATTCAAGGTCCAGGGAGAACTTAGAGCCCTTTCCAGTGCCTAAAGGAATTCTTCCCTGTGAGGGTGGTGAGACCTTGGCACAAGCTGCCCAGAGAAACTGTGGCTGTCCATCCCTGGAAATGTCCAAGTCCAGGTGGAATGGGGGTTTGGATAAGCCTGGGGTAGTGGAAGATGTCCCTGTCCATGGATGGGCTGGAGGTGGATGATCTTTGCAGTACCTTGCAACCCAAGCAACCCAAAACTTTTCTGTAATTTTATGTAAAAGTGGCATAAACAAATATGCACAATTTACTCATTTAGCCTGCCCACACCAGGAGTTCCTTACTGAATCCACTGACCCTCTAATACAGAGCAGCACTAATTACCAAGTAGTGATTGTCTATGATTTTATGACATGATTAATGAGCCTGATTTTCCACTGTATGATTATGGATTGGAACTGCATCCAGCAATTTTGCATGAATTTACTACTCCAACTGCTCAAACTTTGCCTGAGACACACGCGAAATATGCAAAAATTGTGGCACATTTTAGTCAATATATCAGAGTTCAGCTCACATGCAAGAAATTTCAGGGCTGATGTGGAGCACAGCAGAGAATTTGCTGCCATAGGGTGGCCTGCAAGAACTGGTGGCTGCTGAACACTTCCAAAAGGAAAGAAAGATCCTTCAAATCCTTCAAGCCTGCTATGCAGTCACTGAAGATTTACAGGATATATTTTCCATCTTTTGCAAAACAAGGCTTTGCAATAGAAATGAAATTGGATTGGACCAGCAGCTGGTTCCATCAGGCATACAAGCTGAATTAAAAAAAAAAGGCAAAAGAAAAAATTGTTCTCTGTAAGCTAAGCCAGATGGTTGGCAATACAGACTCATGTCAGAGTAGAAATATATATAGCTGATTTGTCCATGCATTTCTTGATTTATTAACTAAAATTGCCAGTGGAATAAAGACAAGTGAGAAACAGTGATGCAAAACCACAAATTATATAAATACACAAAAAAAGGACCATATCAGAGCAGATAGTTCACTTGAACTGATGCCACACACAGCCCAGAGGAAGAGATGCTGTAAATTGTCAAGAAAAATTTGTTAAAAATGTATATACAGCTGACTTAAAAAAAAAAAGTCATATCGATGCCTCAAAAAGACAAAGAAGCCAAGGTAGTAAGATTTCTACACGAAGAGAGAAAAAGCAGAAAAAGAAGTGGCAAAGAGATAAAAGGTGCTGCAGATGTTGTAAACATTGAACTGGGTAGAAAGAGACAAGAGAAGGGCATCACAGTATGGAAAGGATTAAAAAATGTAGGTGTAGAGGAAAGAAACATTAGGAAAGCATTATGTTCTGTGTGTCATTAGAGGTTTGATCAGCTCTCAGGAAACAGCTGCTTCAATGAAGCCCACTCCACTGCTTGTATAATGGGTAAAAGAAGTGGGGAAAAAATATTCAATCAGTAAGAGCTCCATAAAAAGTATTGGATTTGAGTGGATGGTAGATGGAAAGAGGAGGTGTCTGAGCGGTTAGAAAGGAAGATTTTTACAGAGAGAATCACCTGCATTTTGCTAGTCAGCAGGGACTGGTTCAAAGACCAAGGGAAGCATTTCAAACTGGACAATGACTGAAACGGTCTGATTTCCCAGCAAAAGAAAAACACTGAAGAGTAGAAAAGATGAGTTGTGCACATTGTAGAGTCTCTGTGAAGGACGACATACAACAAAGAGCAGGAACAACTGAGGACAGGAGACCAGAACATGACAACAATTTTGAACTCATCCTTGCAAAAAAAATGTCCATGTAGCACTGCCCTTCCATAATGATCCAGAATCCAGAGAAAAATGGCTTTTTTATGACAGTGACTATTTCTCAAGTTGGGAATCCTAAGAAGAAAAAGAACGGTGTGAATGGTTTTCCAACAGATGTGAAAAGTTTTGGAAAAGGAAAATTTAAAAAAAGGAAACCTAAAAGAAGAAGTTACCATTGCCAAATGCTCTCCAACTGATTTACAGCAATTTGATCTGGACTCTAGTGAAGCACACAGCAGCATTATTCTATTTCTGACACCTTCTCCTTTTAAGTATGGAAGCAAAGAACACATCCTGGTAGGTAAAAGCAATATTTTTCCAAGTCTGTAACCTAAAGCTCCACAACCATCTTGGTGAAACTATCCCCTGCATTTAATATTGTACTAAGTCAACCTCCCTGCCAAGGATAATCATGTTTCATTTTAATTGTTTTTAATTATAACAGTAAAAAACCAATACAAAATATGTATTTGCAAATAAAATACTTCAGCTCAAGAACTCTACTCAGCACAAGGAAAAATTCTTGACTCATTAAATAATGAAGATGGGTGGACCATAGGTACAGGAGTAAACTCTGCCGTCCAGACATCTTTTCTCACTTAAACATATTAATTTTTTAGCATACCATTGTTTATATTGCTTGTTTACATCTAAGTGGGTGTTTACATTTTTTCACATATTTTTAACTTGTTCATTTTTCTCTTTTTCTTCCATATTTCTACTTCTTCCTGTCAGCCCTTCTTCCATCTTCAAGTTAAATTGCATACTTATGCCATAATTTGTCATGGTAGAAAAAGAGAAACTTGCAATAAATCAGAAATGCTTATTATCAAACAGATTCAACAATAATTAGAAGTTGATTTGTGAGTAAAGAATGCAATGAAAGTACCTAGTGCTTTTATGTCATTCATCTCCTTGGCCACTTTTCTGGCAAAAACCCTGAGCCCTTCCCCTGTTTCCAGTGATTCCCAGTTTTCCGTTTCCCTCAGTATTCCTAAGCTTATACATAAACAAGTACCATACATAACTCTGCCTAATTTCTCCTCCCAATACATAAACTCTTCCCCTCTTCTCTGAGCATAGATTTTTTGGCTTATACCTGGGAAAGATTTGCAAGCAATCAGCAAATATGCAGATTTTGATCTGCTATTAACACCCAAATTTAAATGGGTGAGGGCTGAGGGTTTTCTACCTTTTCTCAAGTAGTAGCATCCAATATTTTCTTCACTCAGATGTATGGGAACTTGATGTCTTTCAGAATGCTGTCTTTCTCTCAAATATCATTGAATCTGACAAGAACATTAAAGGATATTAGAGGAAGTTAAATTTACTGACAGTTGGACAGGCAGAATGAGACCATAACTGCAGGAAACCTGTCCCTTCAGGAAACCAGGCTAAAATCTGTCACTTCAGAAATGCAAGGTCTGGTTCTTCAGGGCAGCTGAAGAATTCTTCCAGAGATGAAATGCACGGGCATGATGGTGCAGTGCTGGCAGGAGTGGCTGACACATAAAATGATTGCATTTCCCTTCGGAGAGGCCTCAGAAACCTGGAAAAATGCACCCGTGGGAATCTTGTGATGTTCAGCAAAGGGAAATGCAAAGTCCTGAGCCTGGGAATTACTTTTCTCTGTAGTGAAGGACTTCAGGGTTCTAGTGAACAGCAAGTTGAATAAGAACCATCAATTTCCTCTCTGTGGAGTTGCCATAGAAAACCTGAGCAATAAAAAGTCCTCCTCATTGAAAGTATTAGTTAAAGAGAGCTAGGAAATATGCTTTATGTTCACAGATTTATGATAGTGTATTTCTAAACAATTCTGATCCTAGAGAGGAAAATAATGAGGAAATCATTTCAGCTTTCAATAAAATTTTCCTTTCCATTATACATTTTTGCTCTCAGATGTTTTAAATAAGCAACTTTGAGGTTGGACTTTTTTCTCACACTGCCTTGCACACATAGGAAAATCTCAATATAATGAATATTTGCTGAGACACTTCATTAACCTCCTTGAAGCCATCTTAAAACCCCTGCTGATGTAGAGAACTGAGATTTCAGCAGCTGTATGCTGAGCTGACACCTGCAATTGTCTTGAACAGTCCCAGGTAACCCCTTCAAGTGGTGTCTTTTTGCTCAATAGGTGTCATTTAAAATTCTGGTGTCAACTACCCTCTCTTTTTCTGCACTTTAGGCAAAGCTAATTATAATAATCATAATAGTAAGAAACATAGTAATAGATTTTCTGCTATTCTGCACTGTATAATTTCAAGTATACTATTTGAAGCCACTCCCATTAACTTTTAAGAAGGTTACAGTCAGAAATTGCAAAAATTGTTATGAGAGAGCCCCTCCAATTGCTCTCCATAATCTTCTGTTCTTCCCCAGACCTATTTTTCTGCTCATATATGAGTTACTGGGTTCTTTCCTCTTCCTCAGTGTCCGGCAGTGACATATTTGCTACTCAGTTTTCTTTCTGTCGCTTGCTTTCTCCTTTATGAGCTTCTAGTGATTTCTGCAATTGTCAGAGACACAATATAAGAATTTTTTTCATGGAATCTCATAATGGTTTGGGTTGGATGGGACCTTAAAGATCATCTACTTCCAATGCCTCCTGTGGAGGCCACACCTACTGAACTGTCAGGTTAAAGCAATGCCATAAGGTCAAAAGTGTTAAAAGAGTTTTTGGACTGTAACACGAGGGGCAAAGCTCCTGTTTACCCTGATGTATTTTGTTTAATTAGAGGTTCTTGGGAAACCCCAGCATGTGTCGTTCCATATTTGGGGGCTAGAAAAGAAAGAGCTCCTTGGTATTAACACGAAGGCTCTGACTCTTGACCTCCATATGGAACACACCAGAGGAAAGGTTGGCAGTGATGTCTGTCCACTCCACAGAACAGTCAGACTGACAATTACAGTCTGAGAGCAAGAGAACCCCAATTTTTACATGTTCATGTATTCAGATGAGGCCACAGTGATGCTGTAAATACCTGCATGACCTGAAGGTGTAGTAGGGAAACTTGGAAATCCTGTACGAGATTGTTAAAGCCCTGTGCCTCCAAAGCTGGGGAGGCAGAAGAGCTTGCTGTTTGCACGCAAAGCATTTGTGCACTCTGTGTAAGCAGAAGAGCTTTTGGTACCCTCTTTCATTAGAAGATGCAGGTATACTACCCTCTTTCCAAAAGTTATTTTCTCCTCCTTACATTTGGTGAGTGGTCATAAATCCTTGCTGGAACAGGACCGAAGTAGAAGGATCACAAGCAGTGAGCACAATTTAAGCTTTCTCTGTTTCTTTATGGAATTCTTCAGTTTGAGGGAGATGCATTAAAGAATGCAGCACTCCCTGCTCTAATAAATATTTAGGAACTTGTTCTGCTGATTGAAGAGCTTTGATACAGATTCTTGCCTTGCTGAGAGAAGTTGTGGCTCCTCTGTGACTTCAGGGAGCAAAACCACAAGACTGAACTCCTGAGAAACTGGCAGGGAGGGAAGAAACATTCCCTGAGGGCAATTGAGTGACATTGTGAGTCCAGAAATTATAAATTTTAGTGCCTGCAGTTTTATGGCAATTGATGGTTTATTTTTTTGTTTCCATCACAACCCTCATTATAAGAAAATTCTCCTTGCTACCCTCTTTAGGAGGTAAGTACCACCTATCAGATTCATGGAGAGCCATTCCAGTGAGACCTGGGATGAGATCACAGCTGGCTGATTAAAACAGAGCTGCTGCTCAACAATTTCACCACTTGGGCTTTTGGCTGGCTTGGTGCAAATTGGATTCCTCAGTAGGCCACGTGGCAGAGGGATTCCTATCATTAGTTTCTTGTGCATATGCTTAGATAAAAAAGGTCTGAAATACCAAGTTCTTCTTCCACAAATGGTGTTTTGGATGCTGGGAGTGTGAGGGAGGTTTTGGCTTTATTTTGTTTTGTTTTGTTGTTTGTAGTTTTGGGTTTTGCTTGTTTTGTTGTTTGTTGTTTTGTTTTGTTGGGATTTGTTTAGTTGATTGGTTTTTTGGGTTTTGTTTGTTTTGGGGTTTTGGGTTTGGGGTTTTTTGGCCCAGAAATAATACTTTATCCCAGTTTTCATCTAAATTTAGGAAATACAGGAAAAGGATGTGAAGGAAAAAAGACAATCAATATTATCACACGGGTCTCCATCCAACAGTTCAGTGAGCTGTCTCCTTTCAGGACAGGTGTCCTTCTCATGGGTTTTGACCTTCCTGATGTTGTAGAGCTAAGAATAATGACTGGAAATTGTGTTACCATGACATTTTAAATCTAAAGACCATAAAGTTTATCAGCAAGTTCTAAAAAAGAAAAAAAAAAAAAACCAAAATCAAAACCTCAATCAAAGAAACAAAAGAAAAAAATTCCAAAACAGGCAAATAAATAAACACCAATCCCAAAACCCAACCAGCTTTGAATATCCAAAGATATTCTGGATGTATAGCTTTAAATGCCATCAAAGTATCTTTTTTTTTAAGCATTGGATGTCCCTGTTGCATTCTGATGCAGCAAAACCTTAATGGTCACAACAAAAATTAAAATGCCAGGCTTACAAGATATAGATACAGAAAATTATAGCCATCTGCATACCTCCATATTAACAAGGACTGCAGATTTTCAATTAGTTGACTCCTGTGTGAAACAGACTTTAATTTTTGGGGAGAAAATATAAAAACCATAACTGGATCAAATCTCCATTGAAATTGTTGGTGATGAGGTCTGAAGTACTAAATCAGTGTGCAGATGAGCCTAGTAGTAAAAAAGGTCAATCTTTTGCATATATATCTGAGTATAAATAAGAAAGAAAGATGCAGTGCCCTACTAATGTACAGATGGCAGAGTATGCCTTGCACAGAATACACAGCACAATATCTCAGAAAAAGGAAGAAGTTCCAATTTTTTACAGTGGACCACAGGCCTGGGAGCTTGCCCTCAGAGAATTAACAAATAAAGGCATAGAACAAGCCTTGCTATAATATTTAACATCGCATTTGAACCAAGCTGAACTAGCGGGGTACCTTTCACCAAGAAGATAATTGATTTTGCCTGGGGAATATATTAGATCTCATTTGTTTGGACTTCAGTGAAACATTTGATATGGTATGCATAGGAAATACCAGTGATATTTAGGAAGAAAGGGATGAATGTTATAATTGCACAATGGATAAGATGCTGGCTACCTAGACACCCATTATCTTTTTGAAAGCTGAATTGTATTACTAGAGAAGATTTATTAATGGTTTTTCTCCAAGACTATTCAAGACAGGCATTGATGGTGCTTTTTATTTATTTATTTTATTAATTATAACAAAATTCGATATAAAGTCAAATTAACAATATGTGATGAAGGCACTGCACGGTGTCTTTCTAGTAGCACGTAAGTGCAAAGTCTGGATTGCATCTCCTTTTAATTTTTTTTCCAATGAATAAATTAATTAATAACAATTCTTTAAGGAAATAATTTTTAAAAAAATTCCAAAAGATGTCAATTACAGCCTTTACTGCTTGTGGGTCCTGGGTCATAAAAATACACCTGTGAACAAATCAGGAAAGGCAATGAAAGGTTTAGGCAAAAATGACAATGATAACTTGAATATAAATAATACTAAATGAACATATCTAGACTGAAAATTACAATGTTTATAGCAATAAAACAAGGGAGATTCAGTAAAAAGTTGCATGTTTAGGACATCAAGAAGACAAATATACCCAATTTTAAGAGGTGATTAGTTTGTGAAAGGGATTATATGAAATGGCTGTTGGAAAACAGGTTTTGAGGCAATCCTTGCTTCTCATTATTTTTAATGTCTCTGTGTCTTACAATTACAGAGTTCTAAAATGTGCCTAAAGAGGCTTATTTTAGAAGACTTTTACTTACTGAATTACACCATGAGAAGTTTTACTGGTAATTAACATGCTCCCAACACTGCCGGAAATTAATTTCCACAGAGGCATCCTATGGCTGATGGGATCTCTGCTCATTTGCTGTGTCTGGTCAGCCTTTGGCAAGACATCAACTTTGGGTACTTTCAGTGGAGGCAGAAAAAAAGGCACGTGTTTTTATTTTCTTTTGAGATTAGTAAGGTTTAGAGATCATAGATGAGTTTCACTTTCAATCAAGGCAGATTTACCACCTCTGAAAAATGGTTAAATTATTCAGATTCTTGGCTTAAACAAATGCCAACTTTAGGCTTGATGCTAATATACATTTTATTATCTGCTTGTTTCCTTACTGCTTGTTTGCAGCTGTAAGTCAAATTGGTATAGTCAAAATTATTTCAATAACTCTAACAAATTATGGATGTAATTATTACGGCGTGCATCTCAGAATGCAGCTTTATTTACAAAGGACACAGTGTTGATTAAAACAGCTTGAATTATGCTAACTACAACACTGAGCTCTCTTTGCAAAGCCATCTGAGGAGCACAGTAATTTGAGTTCAAGGGAGAGGCAGTATTACAAGGAGGCTAATGATAATCGTGTTTAAGGTCATTGGCAACTAAAGTACTTACTGTACAGGAGCCTTCTGTCAGAGACAATTATAGTGAAGGGCCTTTGAATGGGGTCGAAACACTCTGAGTGTGTTTCTGTGACAGCTTTGTTCTTACAATATTTATTCTGGTTTATCTGTAGAGCAGTATTAAATTTAGAGTGTCACGAGCCAAGGGGCTCATGCAAAACTAAATTGACAGTATGCAACGATGTGGTGGTTACACCGCAGCCTTTATAATAATGGCACTGCCTTGTTAGATCAAAAGCATCCCCCAGGACCCAGGAGGCAGCACCAGCAGTCCTGCTCACATGGATTAGGAAAGCACTGTTGACTGCACAAAGCTGTCAGGAATAAAGAAAAATCTGCTAGAATCACCTTATTTTCTGTCTGGTCACCAGCCCACAATAGGTATTTTTGAGTGGTGTCCCATTTTTGCTTGTTGTGCCTCTATTTTGTTTCATTTCACTTTTGTTTGTGGGGAAGGAGGCAGTGGGTGGGCTACTTTAGCTTATGGTGTTCTGGTGTATCTAAATATCTCCCAGCCTTCAGTTAGTTTAATCTCACCACAAATTCTGTGAATATTTCAGATTCTTTCACAAGCTCTGAACTTTGGAGATTGTTGTTTATATTACCTGCTATCAAATAATGGCAACAGTGCTTGATGGAACCAAAGCAGGCTATCGATATACCATTATATTATTTTTTGTCTTTGAAAATAAGTATATTATTATATTATTGCTTGTTTGCTAAAATCAAGCACAGAACCAAGAGAGGGTTTTCATGGGAACCTCATTTGAAGTGAGCTTGCCTATTCTGTTTTTACAGCAGCCATCTTGCAAACTTCAGTCTTTGCAATTTTCATGAGAAAAATTAACTCACCTGGGTCCTGTCCTCTATGAGGATTAGTCAGAATTGAAAAGAAAGATTAAAAACATAGTCTATCATTTTGAAAACTGCTTTTTAAATTAAGATCTGGATGCACGGATTTAAAAGAACCTTAGTATTTTAATGAAAAAATAAGGAAACTCATAATAACGTTGATTCATCTTCAAACAGGTTTGGGATTAACTTTGAAAAATTGAGATAGCATTTGCAAATGTCTGACCAACTCCATTGTTTGTTTAAAAGTCTTTAGTGCAACCTGATGTAATTTGAAGTCTTATGCTTATATCAAAATTATGAGCCAGACAGTCTTATCAAATAATAATTTCCATTCTTTTACCCCTTTAGAGAAATAAGGAAAATAAGGGTAGATTAGACAATGTATTTCCTTGAGCATGTTCTTCTCAACAGACAGTACACTCAGAAGACATGGGAAGACAAGAAACAAGAAAACTATTTCCATAATGCAATGCAAAATTTTTTTGAATACATTTGCCACCTTCAGTCTTCAGCCAGTTTACTGGGGCTTTATTTAAAACAAAACAAGCTGGGATAGCAAAATGATACTTTGCATCATGGATATTTGAAATAGAAAAATAAAATTAATAAAAAAGTAATTTTCCATCCAAAAACCATAGTGACAAGCATTTGTATTTTCTTTTTTACAAAATCTAACATGAACACTTATTACTTTACAGCAAACTTTGACCCACTTAAGCATCTGAATATGCAGAATTATTCTACTTATTTAATTTTAAGCAACAACCAAGAAAAGCAGTATCTAAAGCACATACATTACAGTGTGCATTAGCCATAGACATAAAAAAAAAATCAACCACTCCTACTTTAGCAAATTCATACAGAATGCCAGGCAAAAAATATGTGTTTTTTCCCTAGTATGTATAAGAAAAAAAAGTCAACTACACTTGCTGTTCCCTGGTGAATGAACATAATTTCCCTGTGTTTAAGCCTGAATACTTTTTATACTTTTTATGCATTAGCACAGTCCCATTTACATGGTTTTGAACAGATGTCAGGCTCAAAAATAATACACATGGCCAGGGGTTTATTTTTTCATTAAGAGATGCATTTCCTTCTGGAAAAGGGAAAATAAGGAAAACTCTATCCTTTACTGCTTGGTCATAAAGGCTGATCTGGGAGGGTAGAGCCATTTGAGGAGGCCTCGCTGGAAGGTTTTGGGCAGCTCTGGGATGCACACACAGCGCCTGGCATTTGGTTTCATCCCTAATAGTGCCATCTCCTCAGCACTGACTGAGAGGCATTAAATATTCATGAGTTTCTTAAAGGCTTTTTGGGAAGAAAGTGCTAGAAGGGAGCATTAACATGCTGATCTTTTTTTTTACCAGCCTGTGTCAACGAAGGCATATTAAATAATTAAGTCAATCTAAGCCATTTTTGCACAGAAGGAGGTTGAGATTAGCAGCCCCTGTGAGCTGGGAGATGCCACCTTTTCCACTGCCGGTGCTTTTAGGCTAAAGAAAACAAACACAGAATGAAGGGGACAGGTTGAGTCTCAAATAAACAAGGCACTAAAGCACCATTTGTTCCATTTTGTGAGCCCCTGTGTTAGATTAGGAGCGCCTTTTTATGGCTCCAGATGGAAATGTGACCTCGTAAAAATCTCTCCGTAGACAAGACGTTCTCAGACCTCCACCTATGAAAAGGCTCACGCAAAAATTAATCACCCTGAAATGACTTGGTTTGCTTGTGAAAATACTGATTCTCAAAGGGCTGTCCTCCCAATTCCTGCCTCCTGACACCTCGTGTGATATTTTCCTTTTCTGAGCCTCAGAGATTTGAGGCAGATGGCTCTCAGAATCTGAACATCAGAGATGCTGAATCTCCAGGAGGGTGCTTCGAATGCCTTGGGGCATTTGAATCAAGAGGACAAGCATAATTTTAACTGAGTCAAAAATGGGCAAAGCAAACTTATCTGTCATGCAAACACATTTTGGGGAGGTCTACTCCTGCAGACACTGACACACACACGCGCGCACACATGAAAAGGTCAGAATTACAGTCTGCAAACCATCAGGCACCCATAGGAATTGTATTTTATGGTTTGAAATTTTATGTCCTCAAAGGAATTGGGCTACAAAATGCAAAAAATTGCCTTGGAATAATTTTTGAACCTTATTTCATGTAGGCATCTGGCTTAGTTTCCATCTTTAAATAGTATTTAACTGCTTGGACAAATTGGGAATATTTTGTGTAGGAGGATTAGAAACCTCTTTGTGTTGTAGTTCATATTTAGAGGTTGATGCCACACATCAGAAGGTTCAAGGCTTTGATCTGTAAAAAGGAGAAAAGAAATGTAAAATATCTCTCTGACATGGCAGGTGAATGGTTGGGCTATTAGCTGTTATGGATAGATTCAGGTCTCTCACCCTCATTCCTCATAGCAAATTTGACAGCTCTTACAACAGTCCTGAGACAGATTGGAGGAGGGGAGAAATATTAAATGGGAATTGGTTTCCTCACAGCTCTTCCAAATGGTTCTGTTGCAGAACAAAAAGCATTTGAAGTCTATCAACACATTTTTTCCCCTCAAATATATTTTTAATACTTGCTTTATTTATATCCAACTTGTTAATTTCCACATATTTGACTGAGAACTCAACACAAAATCATCACTTAAAGGGACTGATTCCAACTGGATTTAAACCATAGAGGATGGAGAAAACAAAACAAAAAATAATACTGTATTATCACTATATTAAATGCAAAATAAGCTGTGAAAACTAAAATCCCTGTTTTAAGGGTGATCTAAGAAAATGAAAGTGAAGTTTGTTATGCGGCTATCAAATCAATCATTTTGTAACCAGGCTGCTGGATGGAGAAGTTGCTTCCATGGGTGTTATTTTAATGTTTTCTAAACATGGGATTACTTCTATACCAGCCACAGGAGCACAGGTGCATATTAATAAAGACTTCCTTTTATTCAGCTTGTGATTTCTATGCAGCATTGTTACCTTCAGCTTTCTTTTTCATTAATATTTAAGGAGAAAGTCACTTCACTGCGATATTCACATTTCAGTGACATCATTCCTGAAATATTTAGAGTGAATAATGCAAGTTTCCAGAAATAGTGATAAATATAGCCTCAGTCTCCTGACCCCATAATACCTGCAGGTGGGGAAATATACTGGAGGCATTTTAAGATCCACATGCCAGATTGACCCCATTTTTTATATCAAGAAAGAGAGACAAACAAGGACAAAGCCATCAGAAGGTTGTCTGATGTATTCTGGCCACAGTGAAGGTCTTTGCAATCGTTTTCTGAGAGAGGATTTGCAAAGAAAGAAATCTTCACTGTGACATTGGGCTAGAACTATAATCTCTCTGTGCTTAAGTTTTGCATCAGAAGTTGGTGATAATAACTACATCATGTTGGGAAATGCGGATTTAGTATTTTTCATAGGATGAGAAGAAAATAATGAACTTTTTTGAGACATGATCTGTTCTGGTTGATCTTCAAATACACCTTGAAATACAGCTTTTCTTTATTGGAAAACTTCATTTTCCTGTTTCTTCCCCTAGAAAGAGAGAAAATAAAATAAAAATGTCTTTTATGTGCCAGAGGGTTTTTTTTGGTACTCCCTTCCCTAACTTTGTCTCATGGGTTTTTTACTGTAGTGCTTGCTACAATCTTTTACCTGATTGTGGTTAAATTCCACGCATTAATGTAAGAAGTAAAAGTTTAAGAGATGGGTCATCATCCATCCAAGAGGGTCTAAACTTACAGTGCAGAGCTCAATTTGTCTGGAGCTGAAATGAAAACTGAAAATGACATCCTGAAATCTGAATCCACAAATTCTCCTGACAGGGAATATGAACCTCTTCCTCACATTCCTTCTGGTCTGAGAGAAATCCATAGACGCTAACTGGGAAAACTGCACAGAGGACACAGAACTGGGTGGGAAAGCCACACACTGGAGGGTAGAGATGCCATCCAGAGGGATCTGGGCAGGCTGGAGAGGTGAGACTATGTGAAACTCCTGAAGTTCAACAAAGCAAAGTGCCAGGTCCTAAACCCGGGGTGGAGCAATCCCAGGCACACACCCAGGTTGGGTGGAGAAGTGATTGAGAGCAGGAGTTGTGAGAGTGAGAGAAAAACCCAATATGAGTTGGCAGTGTGCACTGACTGCCCAGAAAGCCAGATGAGTCCTGAGCTGCATCCTGAGGTGCCTGGCCAGCAGGTTAAGGAGAGGGATTCTCCCCCTCTTCTCCAGTGCTGCCTCCAGCCCTGGGGCTCCCAACATGAGGACATGGAACTGTTGGGCCAAGTCCATAGGAGGCCACAAAGATGAAAAAGGGACTGACCTACCTCCTGTGTGAAATACGGGCAGAGAAATTTGGGGCTGTTGAGCCTGGAGAAGGGAAGGCTCCAGGGAACACCGCAGCAATATTTCAGTATCTGAAGGGGGCTTACAGGAAAGCTGGAGAGGGACCCTTCACAAGGAACTGCATTGACAGGACAAGGAGGAATATATATATATATAATATATATTCAAACACAGTGAGGGGAAATTAAGGTTGTATATACACAAGAAATTCTTGGCTGTGAGGGTGCTTGGGTCCTGGCAGAGATTGGCCAGAGAAGTTGTGACTGCCTCATCCCTGGCACAGGTTGGACAGGGCTTGGAGCAACCTGGGATAGTGGAAGGTGTCTCTGCCCATGGCAGTGGATTGGAAACTGATGATCTTTGGGTTCCCTTCCAACCCAAATCATTCTAAGGTTCTCTTCTTCGCAACCTGATTTAAAATTACCTTTATGATCAAAAGAACAAATAACACATTTGGGGATTTTCTTTTGTTTTCCTGGTGGCTAACCAAAAAGTGTTTGACTGAAACCTGTTTAGTGCTCAAGTATGCTCAGGGAATCAAGTGGTTAAAGACAAGAAATTCTTGCCCTTACTGCTGTTCTGATCCTGGATTTTTCTGGTTTCTGGGCTCTGGCTCAGTTTTAGCAGCTGCAGGTGTGAGACAGTGTGAAGCCTTTAAGGAACGTGTCTTCTGGTCGTGACTGTATGAAGTATTTTGCACTCAGCAACATCTCATTTGGCTGAATAAATAAAAAATTCTAAACAAACATCCTTTGAAAAGGCAAAAAGCTGTGTATTTTTGTTTGTGTTTTGTACTCAGCACTTACTAAATGCATAAATATGCATCAGCATAGCTTGTGGTATATGTGATTAGATGCTACATGGGGAGTTTTGTTGTTTTATAGTTACTGCAGCAGCAGCAGTGGAGCACAGAGTACATGAAATTTGGATAATTGTGGATGGGAAACAAGTAGTATTAGTTACAGATACTACCTTATCCATAAGTTAATCTAGTTTTTTGTTGTATTGTTTGCAACAAGGACTTTAAGAAGAACATGGCTGGAACCCAGTGATATTTTCTGCCTCTCCTCCTGTTTGAACATGCAAGTATAACCCATTGATACAAAAATATGGGGTACTCGTTTTGTGTAATATGAAGCTGACAAACGACCAGATACTTACATAAATCCTGTAAATGACTAAGGGAAGCTTATTTAATGCTCTCAACTGACATCCTCATTACTGCTGCTCAACAACACTAGGCTATTCATGCAATCTGGCTCACATGCCATTGTTTGGAAACCATAAAAACCACAGACAGCCACACGCTGAGATACAATAATTGTCAAGTCTATAGTGCATATTTTCTAGAATTGTTTAATGCTGGCGCAGTGTGTATGCCAAAAAATGCATAATCGAACAGGCAGTGATCTTCATTGTGGCCATCCCATTGGGGTCTGAGAATTGCTCAAATTCGACCCAGCAGCAGAAAATGACAAAGGGGAGACACGTTGGGACTTTGGACAGAAGCTACCTAGGAGAAATGATAAGTGTACCATTATGTCAGAAGGTTTTTGATCCATCAGTGCAAAAGTTCACTGTCATGTGTGGACAAAATCAACTGCTAGTAAGCAAGGGTGAAAGAAAGTCTTTCAAATTTCAAGTTTAAAGGAACAGATGGAGGTCAGCCAAAAATATCAGTTATTGTCACCAGTCCCCTGAGGTGCCTTGGCCCAGATTTTGTGGATCATTTCAATGATTAATACCCACCAGCAGCTGGTATTACTGGATGATATGAGCAGATCTATTTGGGTTTTGCAGACAGTTTGGCACCTCTTGTTCATTTGTCCAGGATGTATTAATGATTAGTCCCAGGACATCTCATCTCATCCACATCTGGGATAAAGGACAGAGTGACATTCATTGCACTTATTTTTAGAACTGTTCTTTTTTGTAATATATTACAGCAAAAACTAAAAAATAAGGCAGTTCACTCAGTCTGTGCTAAATCTAAGCCAGAAGATAAAGACACACAGGAGCATACTGCCCTGAACAGCAATATTGACCAATGAGCTCCAGAAGGGTTTTAGGCTCTCTGGAAGATGAGGACCACAAAGTCAGCAAAGATGTGAATTTTCCAGCAGCCTGTTTTTGGGCTTTATTTTTTTTTCTTCCTCTACCTGAAAAAGCTGACTGGCAAAAACAGAGATTCTATTGTTTGACTGGATGCTTTTTCTCTGTGAGGAAAAAATTATTCAATACGGCTGCCAGATATGTAGGAATCTGGGACATATGCCCAACATGTGTGGAAAAGAGCTCTACACATTCACAGTTAGCCTGACACATCTGGGAAATGTCAGACTTGCAGAACAAATGATCTGTGAGTCATGGATGTCTCGGGTTGACTGAGCACAAACAGAGGAGGCTGGAAGCAAATGTCCTGCAGCTGCATACCACTGGACTCACTGAGTGTCCCAAGAATAGGCACACATTTGTTTTTGGGGCTAAAAGTGGTGCATGTGGGTCAGGAGATATTTGAAGACACCATGCGCAGTCCCTTGGCAGGACATACCTGACCATGATCCTGACACAGCACAAATACAGCTCCATTCTGATCTTCCAGGCTTTCATTCAAGCAGCTTTGGGTGTCAGAAACTTCCACTGAAATTTCTGTTGGCATTCATCCTCCAAGGTTTCTCTTGTTTGAACACTTTACCTTTGTCCCAGTCTCGTTGTGACAGTGATATCACACATGCATAGGACTGAAAATGGAAAAGTTATTGTTAGTATAAACCAACAGACCAATCCACAAAGGATAGATTCCTTTCAGTAGATTTATTTTTGTAGTGAAAAAAACCCCCTAACTTTCCCCCTCAAAAATGTTCAGAAAATTTAAATAATAAGAATTAAATTCACTTTTTCTAGGTTACTTACACAGAGGGAAGTAGGTTAGAAACTAGAATGTCTTCACCACTATTTCTCAGTCTTTTAAAGCTAAAAGCTTTAGCTTTCTCAAGAATTAAAAAGCACAACAAATCTGCCTGGTAACAATACCAAACTTTTTTTCCGGTTGGGCAGAAGTGTTGTGTTAACCTTTTTCTTGAAATTGTGTTATTTTATTTCATTTTCTTCCACAGGGGAAGAAAATGAAACAAAGTAGTAATTAGTATAAAGAATAAGTTCATCCCTACCTTAAAAAAAAAAAAAAAAAAGGCTATTACAAGTATTTTACAGAGCATTTTCTGTCTTACACAGTTAGTCCACAGGCAGAGATAGACAGCCACAGCTGTGGTAAAATTCCATCAGAGAATCAGAGAAATGTAACTGAATGCCTTGAAAAAGTAGAATTTGCATGCAAAATTTTGAAACACAGTAAACCAATTTCTAAACTGCAGGTATGATGGAAAGGGAGAAGGAGTGGGGCTGTGCTGAAAAAAAACCCATATGCAACAAAAACCAATCAAAAAAAGAAAGCACCAAAAAAATACAACCAAAAAGAGAGAGAGCACTCTTGTAATGGTTTGAAGACTTCCAGATAATTCAGAATATACTGGAACACAAGCATGATTTGCCACAGAGGAGAGAAATTAAAGTGAAGTGCCTGTTTGCCCGTGTGTAAACCTAAGGTTAATAATTCATACTCCACAGAGTTGTTCAAGCGAGATGTGATTAATTAATGTTTATAAAATACTTTATAAAAATCCTTGAGTTTCCAGTCTTACTATATATAAATCCATGTGATGGTGGAGATTACTTGTGAATTTATTTCTGCAGCTATTTATGTCTGATTTCATGAAACTACTGAAATTTTATGTTAAAATTGAAATGTTAGCTGTCATCCGATTTTGGCATCTTCCCCTATGGTTTCACCAGTTAGGAAGGCACCAGAAAAGCAGATGTAATTCCAAAAAGCTGAAATGGCTCTTGTAAACACTGCTGTCCTGGAGCAAGACAAATCTTTATAAAGATAGGATATGAACAGTGTGACAGAATATTGAAGTTATTTATACACTATATTATATTCTACATCACTAAGCTTCAGAGATTCTATCCAGAACTAGAAGTTGAAGATGTTTGTGAGATTTATTGTGGACCTCCATAGAAAATATATGTGACAGGATAAGGTTTTTTGACTACTTTTTTTTTTTTTAATTTTAAATTTTTTCTGTATTAACCATAAGATAAAAGATGTCATTTCAATTGACTGGTAACAGGTTAATTTTTTTTTTTAACAGCTAATGATTTCTCTGGTGTTATTATCTTGGAATAAGAGACTGAATAAGTTAGATAATAAAACCGGTAAGAGGACTTGTCATTTGCTAGATTTTCTAATTAAAACAATTCTTGTGTGGCCCAGCTCTGCACGACTGCACACGTGTCTATGTCTTTTTTGATTTACCTGCAGCTTTAATAACTTATAAATCAATTTGCCAAATTGCAGCCATATTTGATGAAAGAGTGGGTACCTTAGATAGAGAAATTTTAGCAAGGTTCATCAAATTAAGTTGTCAGGGAGAGGAGAGAAAGCCTGCCAGTATTCTAGCTGAGGTTTAGCTACACTTCAAGCTCTGCTTTTCATTGACACCTGACACTGCACACAAGAAACAGCCCAAAAATATTATACGTATGCAATGAAATTTTTCATTTATTCATTCATTTTTGTCCTGGAAGAAATTAAGAGATTAATAAACCAACGTCAATCAATGGCAGAAAGTAAATTGACAAGGCAGCAAGTCTCCTTGCTTCAGCGACAGACATTTTATTTTGCTTTGTAAGTGGATGTGAAGAGCTGAAGTCAAGGGGGATCCAGAATAAGAGAATTTCAGGCCAATCCAATACCATGTATTGAGTGTGCATGAGAATATTCTAGGACATGGAGGTCAACAGCAACCAAATACCCCATCCCTCTGCCAGGAAATTGATCAAACTTTAAAAGCAGGGAGGCAGCATGTTAATTGTTTACAGAGAAAGGCCCTTCAACTCTTCTAATTACCAAATGATGTCTGAGAGTTACCTAGGGAAGGTGTTTGGAATACAGCAAGTTGGTAAACATTTTGTCAGATCAGTAACATAGAAAACCACATTTCAGTGCCCATGAATATTTCCCATCTCATCTCAATTTCTATTATAGACACAGACAATGCATATTAATATATTTTAACTTAATCTAACATTTACTTATCTTGATGGCATTTTGCTTGCTTATGATGTGTTTTGTTAGCTGTAATGAAAAGGAGTAAAATGGGATGATACGGAGAAAAAAAAAAAGCCCAAAACAGGTGTTAGGAAAACAAGAAAGATTTGACATTCCTGCCACCACCATGACAATCCTTCATGGACAGGGAGATTGCATTTCCTTCCCCTCCTTTGAAGCCTGGGTCTGCTGATGGGAAAAAAATAACTGTAATGGATTGTGACCAGACATACTCAGAATATAAACTCTGTGTCAATGGAACTGAACTGCTCTCCTGAAAATAAAATGCAAATCAGAAACTTTTGCACAGCCTCCACAATCCTCGGGATCCAGTTTTGGAAATATGCTAGTGGAGTGGTCTTAGCAATGCTGTAGAAGTCACTGAACAGCAATAGTTTAAAACATTCCCAAAGGTGGTGCAAAGTGAGCCAGGATTGCACAGAACTAATATTTGACTCAGCTTTATTATGTGATGTCTCAGACTCAGATCCCTTGCTGGAATTTAATCAAGGTTATTGAACATTTTGGACTCAACAAAATGAGGCTGAAATTTGGAAGTCTTAAGAGATCTGACTCCATATAATTATTTGTATCAGCATTGAAGATAATAAAATATAAATTAGAGTGGTTTTGGATTATAGAACCATAGTATGCTTGGCTAAGGTGATGAGAAAGCTGAATTTTCTCTGCATTTTTCGATTTATTGTTAATTACGATGAAGTTTTGCTCTATAAATTGTAGACACAGAATTTCGAAATGGATGCCAATTTTCTGTAATAATTTATTAAAAAATGTGCAGAAGTGATTCACAGAGGAAAATAATAAAACTATTTCGGAAAGATTTATTGCACTTCACGTGGTGGAGAATCTATGGCCTAAGATCATTATTATTTTGCCTTTCTGCTCCCTCATCTGGCAATGCATGAGGACAGATTTACCAGTGGATATTCAACAGCTAAGGCTTATAAAACACATAGATCACTTGTGAAAGATTGTTTTGCAATGACAAAAAGCATGCTGAGACTCATCTCTTTTCCTCCCAAAACTCTCTTTCATGTTCTCACATTTAAGCACTCTCCAGAGCAGAGGTACACGGACACATTCGGGTGCACAACTGAACTCCATCATGAAAAATCCCATAATGAAACTGTTCCGCAGTCATCAGGTAGAGCTGGAGGCAGGAAAAAAATAATTATAAACTCACAAAGAATTTAAAGAAATAATGATAATAATGTCATTGTTAACAATGAATTACTGATGCTCTTGATCAGGGTTCACTTGTTTTACTTCAAAGAGGAAAATTAACAAGAAGGACTTTGAGGCAGAACTGGCAAATTTAGAATAAAAGTTGAACTTGAAGTAAAGATTTTAAGATTAAATAGACAAGAAATGGATGGGCTTATATAAAGAGCTCTTTGCGCAGGTTTCTGACCTTTTCAGACACAAAGCTTCCCACATTGCAACAGGATGTGAAAATTTGCCAAAATCCTGGTGAATCTTCCTCATATAATTTTTCCCAGTTCCTTATTCCCTTAACATTGTCCTTATTTTCTCCAGCCCATAAATAAAATCTAGGATTCTTTTAAGCAATTTTTTTACTCTTTTAAAGCTGTGTCACCCCTGTCCGGCGTCCACTTTTGGCTGCTCTCCTCCCCTTCAAAAATAAGTGATGAATAAAAAAACCCTCATGATAAACCCAGTCAAAGGAAGCTTCGTAAATTGTAGTTGCATAAAGTACCTGCCTTGATTCCTTTCATACTGGTGTCAAGATGAAATCACCTGTTTAGTTTGGTGAAAACAGAGTTAAATCACTTATCAAACCCTTGTTATAGAAGCACTAAATATTTAGACAACATCACCTACTACCAAGTGCTTGGTTTAGCATGTTGGATGAGCTGCAGGAAATATACTAATGAAATTACTGTCATTTGGGAAACAGCCCACTCTCTGGAAGCTTGCCTGGATGATTTGATCTGAATCCAACAAAACTTGGAATTTTTATCTTTTTTTAAACTGAAGCATACAGTAATGCAAATATGTTAATGAACACTATCTTCATAAAAACCTGCTGCTGTACTAAGATATTCCAGGTTGTTCAAGAATTTTCATTTTTAAGTCTGCAGGAAAATCAACTATTTTTGGCCCTCCTACCTGGAATTATTATAGTAATGAAAGTCCCAGTTTCTCAGTTGAGAGTTGAAATGAAGCCTTTGTGCCCAGCAAGATTTAAGCCTTTGTATTATAGTGTTTTTGTCTCACCATATGTTTAGAATATCACAAAAACCAGAACCACCTTGGCAACTTTATTTCTACTGCTCTAGTGAGATAGTGGTTTTATGTAACTGCTGGTACTGGTCAGTCCCTTAATTACAGCAGACGCCTGATAAAAATGAAACATGTTTTTATAACAGGCAGCAGCATCCTTAAAAAATCGTTCTAATCTTCATTTTCAGATCTAACTGTTCATGGTTTTCCCTTTAGGAGGATGCACAACCAGGTAATGTCTTTTGAAACTTTGACAGAAGGTTCAGAATGGAACTACCATGCTCCAAATCAAGGTATGTGAACTGGAGGGTAGCAAATATTCCACTTCTCCTTTAGAATTTAGAAACATAAATTCATGCATCAAAATGCTTGCCCAACTCCTTTGTTTGTATTATGTTTTAATAACTTTCATAATTATCTTAGTTTGGTGTATGCCCAGGCTTTGTACAGCAGAGGTCTGGAGCCATCTCAGATGCATGAATCTGGGCCTGTGGTTGGATGAATTCTCTGTCTTAGATCCCCTGAATGAAGAGTAATCTCCATTTGCTATCCCAGTCTGCTCTTCTTGGTCCATTTCAAGAAAGAATAAACACTTTTAGGTGATTAAATACAGAAGGCACAAGCCAAACACAGGTGCTTAACTCAGAGTTTTAAACAATCCACTAAAGTATGAAATGAGCAAGACCTCACACACTCTCCTTGAGCTGTTTTCTGTGGACTAGCTCAATCATTTTTCAGGGCTTTACATCCCATGGTTCATCTCCCAGCACTTTTAATGCTTTGATTAAAGTTTGGAAACCCACTTTGGATAACAGATTTATCAGACTGGGAGTAAAACTGGAATAGACTCAAGCTGAGGGATGTTTACACTGGACATTAATTCTTCCCTATCAGGGTGGTGAGGCCCTGGCACAGGTTACCCAGAGAAGATGTGGCTGCCCCATGCCTGTTAATGTTCTAGATCCCTGATACTTTCAATAGAACACTAAAACTAAAATTCTTCAGCATTTACTAGATAAAACTTGAACTCGATACAAGAAAAACATGCAAAGCATGTTTATAATTAAAAAAAAACCCAAACTTTAATATTTTCAGTCAAAAAGTAACAGATTTCTAGTTAATATATTGATTTCATGCATATATAATTTCACATTTGTAATTTTTATATCTGATCTGCAAAAATTGTGTTCTTAAAATCATATATGTCAGAATGCAAAATTAATGTCTTCTATATTAAAACAAAGAAAAATTCTCACTGAACAGGATATTGTAACAGAAAACCTTCAAGAAATTAATACTGAAATTAATTTTACTATCCTCCCTCATTTTTCACAAAGGGTTTCCTATTGAAGTGGTTCCAAAATCAAGAACTGACTAAACCTGAATATTCTAGCTTCATTCCTATTCTGTAAAAAAAAAAAAAACAAAAAAACCTTGCTATTTTATGACTCTGTTGTATATTTATGTTGTTTACATGTTTGGGGGATTTTGAGGAACTTTGGGGATAAATAGCAGAGTATATTTTTTATTTTATTGGACAGTGGCCTTATTAGACTCTTGTCTTGACCTCTGAGAAAAGGACACCTTCGAGTAACAACATGGTCTTGTGGGAGATGCCCCTGCTCGTGGAAGGGGATTGGAACTTCATGGTCTTTAAGGCTCCTCCCAACCCAAAAACTCTGTAATCCTGTGATTCTATAAAAAGTGACCATTACAATGAATTTCCTGATAATTTTATAACTGACTTTGAAAAAGCCCTAGAAAACAGAGTTTGGAGAGGATTTCTGAAATACCCTTAAATCTTGGA
The DNA here is from genome assembly GCF_000277835.1 of Geospiza fortis. Lineage (NCBI taxonomy): Eukaryota > Metazoa > Chordata > Aves > Passeriformes > Thraupidae > Geospiza > Geospiza fortis. The sequence goes on from NW_005054365.1 coordinate 339,140, forward strand.
TTGTACAACCCACACAAGTAATGCTATGTTTTTGATTTCAGTGCTTAGATGAGGCAATTAGAACTAAGGTAAAATAAACATAACTGGAGAACAGCATGCAGTGTGATCCAAAGCTGGTATGGAGCATGACCTCAAGATTCATTCAAGTAAATGAATAGCTGCTTTAAATGTTTTTCCCCATTGGAGAAGGCCATTTTTGTTTTTTTTAATGAGCTTTCTCAATGCAGTGCTTCTTCTAGGCTCTGTAGTGTTAATTTTCAAATTGCAAACTCAAAGGCTTCTCGTATTTCTTCCTGATGGTCCATAGAAGCTGAACCTCCATCACATCTCAGAGCAGCTGCCACAATTCTCTCAAATTTATTTTGTATTTACAAGGCAGCAAAAGACATATAAACATCTTTGGAATGGTATAGTGACTTGGAAATATGTCAGTAATGATTTTGTGGCTGCACTGGTCCTGCACACGTGTCACACAAGCACTCAAAGTTTATTCAAGGAGATGCTGTGAGAAACATGAGGTAACTTGTTCCCTTTGCAGTGGGAAAAACAACAGTCTTGGGGTTTTTGATACTGATTATTTTAGAGTGTTAGAGTATATGGACCATGGCACAGAGCGGGTGGATATATATGGCCCTGTTTGTGAGGATCATGAGGTTCTGGCACATTTGCCCAGAGAATCTGTGGCTACCCCGTCCCTGGAAGCATTCCAGGCCAGCTTGGGTGTGGCTCTGAGCAACCTGGTGTAGTGGAAGGTGTCCCTGACCACGGCAGGGGGTTTAGGATTAGGGGATTAATCTCCCTTCCAACCCAAACCACTCCAGGATTCTGTGATCTAAATCCTCTCAGAGTTTTGAGGATAACACCTTATCAGTTGGGTTTGGCACTGTTTGAGCATTGGCATGGGTCAGGAATCATTCCATGTGAGCAGGACACAATGAAACACCTTCATATGTTGGGGTTTTGTTTGTCTCCTGTGTTCTCTCATGTACCCATCTGCCCAAGAATCCCATTGGGATGCCTCAGGGTGCTGTGCAGAGCTTCTGGCTTCTTCTATGGAAAGACTTGTGTCCCTCAAGAAGCAAGAAAATCTATGGAAATCAAGCTCTAGAGGTCCAAATGCTGTTATCTGCAGAGAAATTTGTGAACTTATATGACACTTGTGTCTATTCTGCAATTGGATAAAAAGAGGAAAAAATGTGTATCTCAAGGTTTCTCAGGAGGGTGTTGTGCAAAATTTAACTGGATACGAAAGGTTTAGCCTTTTGCTTGGATTGCCAGAGTTTACAAGTTCAAAAACAAGTTCCAGAACAAGTTCAAAACCAAGTTCCAGAACAGTTTTATTAAAGAGTCTTAATTGAGGATCACTGATTTCTCAGATATGACTTCTGACTCAGTTGGTTTCTACTGAACAGTGTTTGAAGAGGATAGACAACATGCCTGAATGTCTTTTCCTCTTCTTTCTGGGAATTCTGCTTCGGTTTCAGCATTTAGTTGGGTGCAGTATGAAGCATAAGTTTTGCTGTATTGTAAACCTTTAATTAAGGTAAGGGATTGTGAAATATTCCAAAATGGGGTGTCACAGACATTTCTTTTATGAAAAATCCTCTCTTAGGATTTTCCTGCTGGAGCTGAGAAGTTCAGCAACAAGACATAAATCTCTCGGACACAGTCTGGGAGAGCTGGTTTGTTATTTATTCTTTACTTTCTATTGTTAGGTAGCTAGCAGCTTCTGGAAACTCTCCTTTCTTTTTCTTTTTAGTATAGTTATAATAGATGTATATATCATAACTTAATAAATCAAGCCTTCTGATCATGGAGCCCATCTCGTCTCTTCCTTCACCCTGAAACCCTTGTGACCACCGTCAACAATGGGGATCTACAGAAAGTCTCATCCTTTAAGAGGAAAACCCATTGTAAATGATACTCATATTAACCGAGCACTGCACGTGCTTAAACCCAGAAACTGAACCAAAAAATACACCACAAAATATACTATGAGTTGGTTGAAATAAAATAAACCCCTATCCTTTTCAACTTATCATTTTCTAAAGATAAATGCAATTTATTCTTATTTCAAATCCAGGCATTGTTTTGTAGGCAGCAGCCCACCAGTCCTCTGCAGAAATGTGAAAGCTGGGGAGAGAAATTATCTATTAATCTGGGACAGTTCTTAGTAGGACAAGACATAGTGCTTTATCTTGTCTAAATATAGGTGACCTAAATGTAAAGGCCTTTACCAGTTCCCTTGCAAACCTTGCCTACCATTTAATGTGTCTCAACTGTTGGAAGTTAGCCAAATATTGAACCTCTATTTACTTTTTTGTGCTAGTGCTGATTAATGTACATACCCAAAGTCATCCCAGCAGACTCTGCTCTCTCACTGGCATAAATTTTTTACAGAGATTAAAAATACCTAAAATAAGTCACATGCAAGTACTGCACTAAGTGCCAATATCTTGCTCATCTACAACACGAATTTGATGCACTTGAACAAATTTAGTACTTATTTTAGGCAAATACGGTCACATTAAAATGATACATTTAATTTAAGCAACTTTTTCTGGATTTCTTCGCAGTGAAAAGAAGAGAAATATGATTTCTATGTTTAGGAAAATAGTGACTGAAAGATACCCAATGGGCCACATAGAAAATAGATGTTGTGGGTGTTATCAGTGAAATTATGAAGCATATGATCAATTTTTTTCCCCCTCTGGTAATACAAAGATGTGAAAAAAAATCTCCCTTATTTTACTATTTTATTTCAGGTGCAGGCTTCATGACAAATGGGCACAGATAAAATGCTGGGGTTGGAATACATTATGTTTTTGTATAAGTGTGTGTCTCTGAGGCTATTTGGGGTGTATAGGGCGCATACTTTCCAGTCACATAGTGCCTGCCCTGCTCTGCAAGATAAAAAGAATACATACAGTTCCAAAGTGGTAAGAAAATGGTAAATTTTATTTAACTCTACCATTCTAAGATGTTCTGAAGGGGAAAAAAATGTCAAGAAGAGCTGTTGCTGCCTGTTTGATCAGCACAGCTCAAGGATGTTGGAAAGGGAATCTGCCTTCAGATGCCTCCCCAGGGGTGATGGTTCTCCTACTCCAGCTCACACCTACCCCAGGGGAAAGGACCTGCTGCAGCCCAGGGTGTTGTGATGGATGAAATTCCTCCTCCAGGCTCTGACTGGGTGAGACCCACAGGCAGCCAACAGCAGGTTTGTAAGGCAGAGGTTCAGCATTCACCCGCTGCTGGTGAACCATTTGGCAACAGAAGAAATACATGGGGCTGCAGGTTCTGTGCAGTGTCTGGGAGATGCTGGCCAGGGAGGACAGGCTGCTTCAGAACCAGGCTGACAAACAGCACAGTCAGTTTTATATCAATTGACACTGATTTTTGTCCAGGGTGAACTGAGGGCTTCTAATAGTGGTCTTCAACTTGCTCTTAATTTACAAAATCTAACTCATGGTGGGCAATCTTCAAAGTGCTCAGACCTCCTTATCTACTAAAAGCGAAGATCTTTTTGTGACACAATATAGCTTCTCCTGTCCCATCTCTTTGGACCACTGTGATTCCCTGTAAGGATTTTTATTACTCAGTGACAAGTGGATTGAAGAATCTGTCAGGTGGAAGAACAGAGATGGTAATGAGTGTTCTCAAATTTCTCTGCAGTCCCTGAAGGTCTGTCCTTGCTCAGAACTTTTATCACAGCAGTATTTTACAGCTTCTATAACTTAAGTCTTTCTGAAGTTTTTTGTTGGCAGGTATAGCACATTCTCTTAGGCTTCGTGGTTTCATCTATTTTTCTTCTCATCTTTCATCCACATCATGGTAATCAACTCCTCACAGGTCAAAAAACTCTTCAAAGTACTCCTTTGAACATCTGCCTCCTTAAAGACATCCCTGCTGTATTCTCTGATAACTTGGATTTCATCCAGCTTTGCTAGATAAAGACTTAGGAGTATTCAGTGAACACCCTATTAACTAAACAAGAGAGCAGAAAAAGGTTCCTACATTTTTCACTAACATCTGGTCTGAGCACAGTGGGAGGGAAAAAGCCAGCAGCGAAAGATCTGCATGCACTGGTTGCAAACTGGTAGCTGCTCTCCCAGATGAAAATATATATTTGAAGTATCATTTAAAATCTTCAGCAGGGAGCTATCATGCCATCTTTTATATTAGTTATGAGGCATACAAATGAGGGTTTTGCTGCTATCCTTCCAAAAGTACAAAGCTGAGCATCCTACTTCTCCCCCAACTGTACTTTTGAAAGAGCTGCTTTTAGTTCCTGAACCAAGGGGACACAGCAAAGACCATAGAGAGATTTGGTTTTTTAAGTGTCTAAAGAAGTTTCAGTGAGGGACCAACTTATTCCATAGTCAGGTTCAAGCAGATTGTCATGAGAAACCTGAGAGAGGAAATACAAACTTCCCATTCACTTTACTGAGTTTTGGTATTGTTCCCTCTTGCTCAATTTTCCATTATGTGCTGTTTTCTTTTTATTTTTTTATTTACATTTAAAAGTTCCTAAACCCTCTTGCATACTCATAGCAGTTGTAACTTCTGTGATCTCTCCACTTCATTTTCTAAGCCAACCAGATTTCATGATCCACATGAAGGATGAAGCAAATCATCATCAATTTCTGTTGTCTTAGTATCACTCATCTCATCTTAATATCCTCCTCCAAACTCCCATGGGGGGTGCACTTGAACCAAATCTCTGGAGCTTGCCTTATATCTTTTTTTCATTTTATCTGCTCTTGGTCCCCTTCTAAAAGGTGTTAAGTCTCACCTAGAGTGGAGAATTCTGCAAGGCTTTCCAAGTTCAGTAGAGGCACACGTTGCTCACTGAGGTGGTAGATGGAAAAATTCAAGGTCAGGTTGGACAGGGCTCTGTGAAAAGTAATCTGGTTGAAGTTATCCCTTTTTACAGCAAGGAGAGCTGAACTAGATGACTTTTAATAGTCCTTCCAACACAAACCATTCCATGATTTTATGATTTTCATACATTTACTTATGCTTTATTCCCCTCTCCTCCTTCTGCCTATCCTTGTCATTACTAATAGTCTGTTTATTCTGAATTGCTTAAATTGGCTTGCTTTGTGTTATGGATTTTGTAAGTTTTCAGAGACAGAAACCTCATCTTCCTCTGTGTGACTGAAGTATATTCATTATCATGGTGTAATGTACAATTTTGTTCTGGAGACAGATGTGAATCAACCATCAGATTTTCCACTGCCTTCAGAGGCGCTACCCACTTATGCTGGCTGAATGCTTCATGTGTTCAAGCTTATTCAGTCCATGTCCTACATAAAGAGGCATCTGTGATTAGTCAGCAGTGTCTAGCAGTGGAGGCAAATTCAGTTTTTATTCACAAAGCTGAGTGACTTTGCAAAACTTTACCAGGGAAAACATTACTCTTTCTCCTCAGTGTGAGCATTAATGAGAAATTTATGAAGAAGGCAGAAGACTCTGTGTGTTTGGTTTGTCAAAAGCATTTGAGGCTGCCTTTTAAATAGCTGGGGTTGATGCAAGACAGCAAAAGAAATAAAATTATAGGATTATAAAATGGTTTGGATTGGAAGGGACATTAAAGCTCATCTCATCCCAAACCCCTGCCATGGGCAGGGACAATCCCTTCCACTAGACCAGGCTGTTCCAAGCCCCATCCAACCTGGCCTTGGACATTTCCAGGGATGGGGCAGCCACAGCTTTGCTTGGGAACCTGTTCCAGAGCCTCAACACCCTTGTGGTAAAGAAAATAATTTCTTCCTGTACCTGAATCTATTATAAACCTACTCTGTTCAATTTAAATACATTTCCCCTTGTTCTGTCGCTTTCATACCCATGTAAAATGAAAAAGAGTGAGCTTATCTTGATAGAGGTGAAAACAGATTGGTTACTCTCAGTTTTGGAATTGCAGAGAGACAAATGGAAGGAACTGCATAATAAACTTTTGGAATGGGCTAAATGAAGTCATAACCATGGTTTACAGTATTTTGTCATGCATCAGTTTTTTAAAATTATTTAATCTATTAGTTATTTAATCTATTAGTTCTATCCTGATTTCCTCTTTCCAGGAAAAAAAATTTCAAACACTCTTGTTTGAATACAGGAATAGCATAAATATATAAGATTTTCTCTGAATGAATTTCACAAATGTGCCTTTCTCTTCTATTGATTTTACCTAATCTATAAGGTAAAATGATATGGAGCTTTTTTTATACAACTAAGGCAATATAATATTATTATAGGACCTGCTTTACTTTACCCTCCTAAAATTATGTTTTTACTGGACTTCTGTTTCAGGAGCACCATGAAAAATGATGGCTTTCTAGAGTGTTCATGCAGTTTTTGAAATAGTTGTAAGTCCAAAACCACTGTAAAAAAATGATGCATGACAAAGTACGAGAATGGGAAGATCTAATTGTCACATTAATTATCTATTGACAGAAGATATACAGCAGGTGATGCAATGGCTTTGGATGTTCTTGTCTTTATTACCTCTTGGGCAAAGAGTTCAGATCATGAAATGAGTTTGGTGCTCTTGAGTGGACATTTGTCCTCATCACAAAACAACCCCATAATTCAGCACGATGTAACGAAATTGGAGAGCTCAAATTGAGGAGGTTTAGAACCAAGAGCATCAGGGAGTGATAAATCAGGCTAGAGGTGCAGGGCAATGCCTCTTGGGGTGACTTTCACAGTGTCTGTGAGACAATGCCATCCCCATTACAAATCATTTTGCCAGGCAGACATCCTAACTCCACAAACTTGAAGGAACAGATCAAGCTAGAAATAGCACTAAAAGGGAGCTTGATGTGGTCTAAGTCACTATTCCATTCAGCTGCTATTAAAAGTTATGAGAACAGTGATTTTCATATTTCATTAAAGATTTTACCATTCCTCTGCTAATTTTTAGGGATTTTTTTCAGAGCCATAAGCAATCTTTGATGCAGAACAGTGTTTGATGCACACTTGCATAAATAAGAGTCCCTAAAGGGAATGTCTAAATATGGCTAACTGTTGTAAGTATATTTAATTGAATTATATTAGCATAATTGTTCAGGTTAGACACCTCTCTTTCAATTCTTAGTACAAATTCAGGCCCACACTAGTGCATATAGTTAGCTCTAGGAGCTAACCACAAACTTTTTGTGATTTATGTGAAAATCCATGGACAGTTTTCAGTTTAATGCTGATCATTATTTCAGGGTCACCATCTGAGGTGGCTGCAGTAGGTACCTTTGGTTACTCTTTCAATAAGAAGACCCACTCACAGCTATTTTGCTTATCACAAATTTCACACCTAGGCCACCAAGAGAAACACTCAACATCGGAGAAGAATTTGACACAGTTGTGAAGTCTAAATCTTCACTGTGAGACTAAGCTTTGCTTTCTGCATGGTTTTTTGGTTTTTGTTGGTTTTATTTTCCTATTTATCATGATAGAGAGAGGGCTCTATATCTAAGCCTACAAATAAGAGACATCCAGAAACTATATATATTATAGTGGATGTATATTGTCTATATATTTATAGATATATTATATATTTAGTGGACAAAATAAAGATAACTAGTTATTTTCATTCTAGCTATGCATTCTTACATCTCAGTCTCAGAGTAGACACTTTTTGGGTGTGTAAAGAAACTATTTTCAATCATTTGTAAAGACAGATTGCAAACACAGTTATGAACTGCCAGGAGGGTACTGCACAAAAGTTCTAAGGCTGGTATGCAAAAGCCATGTATAAAGGAAAACTTAAGTTCTGCAATATTCCACTTTGACTTACAGCCTTCCCCAGATCACTTCTCAACTAAAGGCAACATGTGATCTGCCACAGCTGTGAAGAAGGGTAATTAACTGCCATATATTATGTATTTGTGAGAGACACCAAGGATACTTTTGCAAATTGTTATTACTTTATTTTATTTATTAGCTGGCCTTAATTATATTCCTGTAGGAACCTGAATTATGGTTCAATTGCAGCACGGTCTGACGGTGGAATAAGTTATAGCTGCTACCTTCATGGGACTGTAGGCAACACAGCAAAATAAAGTGATCTGTTTCCTTCTTCAAATCCTCCAGACACGATTAGATGAGAGAATAGTCAGACACAGAAAAGTCCTCAGACACGGAGCTGCTGTTTTTTTTCAATTCTCTCAGCTAGATCTGACAGCTAAATACAATCTTCTGTGATAGAATCAAAATGATTAATTAGGTAAAGGAGCTGCACCCAGCCTCTTGTGCAGTTATGACTTATGTTATCCTCACTGACTCTAGCCTCCATCAGCTCTGCTCAATTAACTGAGGTTAAGCATTATAGATTATTGAGGAATTGGGTCATGGTAAATCAGAATTACTTTCCCAAATTAGAAATAAAGGATGGTGAGGTGTTTCAGAGACAAGGCTCAATGCCTAGCATTTGCAGAACTATTCTCTGCTGTTGATATCAAGTGGAAAAATCTTTACAGATGGGGTTTATCCATGAATTTAGACATCAAAATGTTAGCTGGGAGATTGGCTGTTTTTTGTGGAGGGAAATAGAGTCACTGGAAAGAGACAGCCAGTTCAGGAGGGATTCACCAAATGCTAGCCATCCATGTCATATGGGAAAAGTCACCAACATCTCTTTCTGCATTAACCAAAGAGAGGATCTGAATGATTGGATGTCATCCTCAGGTTCTATGTGATCAAAGTAGAGTGAGATAAATACAGAATTTTCTGCCTAAGATGTATTCAATGCCTGAAATTACTCATAGAAGATGTAACAGAATATCCTCAGAGGGTATGAGGCCTCATTCTTCCTGAGAGGCTAACCTGGTATCAAATACCTTTCAAAATGAGCATTTCAGGGCTGGTTGTTGAAGACCTGCAGAACCTGGAATTCTCATGGGCTTGCAAGATCTGAGAATATGGTGATGCAACCTGTGTCTGCTCCACTAATGGAACATATCCCAGGAGACACCTGAGCACATCCTTACAGCCTAAATGTTAGAATGATGCCTATCTTGGTTTCAGACCACAGAAGAGCAGCACTTTTTTGACCCCTTGATCAGCATGGTGCAGAACCTGGCACAGTCCAGGAATCACTTCCAAGAGCAGGCTGTGTGTGGTAACCCTGCTGTAAAGGCCAAAAATTTTACCAATATGGAAGGATGTTGCTCTGTACCAGATGACCTTATTGCCAGTGAATGGTTATATTTAATCAAGTTAATCCATTTAAGACTTTATTGTGGACTGTATCTATGTTGTTTTCTGCAGCCTTTCCTTGTCTTGCAAACTGACTTGAACCAAGGTACCCCTAAAAATACAGACCCAAGTTCATGTTGATATTATATGTCCCTTAGTGCTAGGGTGTGAAATTGCATAACCAACACTAAATGATTTTCAATTGACTCAAAACCCAGGCATCTGCCTGAAAAAAACAAAGACCATTCCTCAAGGTTTCTCAGGGTGGTAATTTCTATGCTCTCGTACACAGGGAATGACTGCTTCGTTCCCCCCTATGCCCTGTGCAGGATTGGAACAGGCACAGATGTTTCCCCTTGTTATTTATTGTCTCAGAGCTGCCATCTGTCCAGTGCAGCCTCTTGTTGTCCCTCCACTAATACTTAGCTCATAAACTCTTTGGACTAGTGCATCTTTTTGTCTCTAGGACACTTGACCTAAAATCTCTGTGGCATTACAGATAAAATAATAATAGCAATTACAATGGTGCAAATGCGGACTTCAGCTTTCAGAGACAGGACACAGAAAATTCACCTAGAAAGGGTACATGTATTTGTATTCCTCCAAAATAATCTTTATCAAATAGCAATATAGCCACATATATCTAAAAATGTACAGCAAACCATTACTTTTGATGAAGGATTTTTGGCAAGTCACAAAATATGTCTGGATTCCCTTGAAAAGAAGGGAGAGTGGAGAACAAAGCATTAGATTTTAATGACCTAAAGTTATTCACAATACCATAATCTTTCCAAATTTTACAGAGGGGAAAAAAATCCACTTCCACACAGACTATGCAAAATATAGTTGGTTGAAACTCTGCAAAATAATCGCAGAAGAAAAGTGAAAAAGGAACATTTAATAAAGATACATATTTTTTTATATCAATTATCACTCCAAGACAGACACAAATGACACTGACTACTAGTATGGCTCCATGGAAATCACAATCTTTATTTTTGACAAAACTTATGTGTATTCTATCTATAAAATTTATAAATAGCAACAACATTAAAGGAACTCTGGGGGGGGGGAAATGTTTAGGAGCATATATTTTACTTCATGCCAGCTTTAAAAAGGAATATTTAAAAAGACTTATCCAACTGCTTAATCAAGTGGTTCAGTTGGATGGTCAAGGACTGTGAGCAATGGTGACTGAGCTGATGCAATTCTCTAGTAAGTCAAGGGCTGGATGCTACATCACAGATGCTATTACATGCTGGGACAGAGCTGCACTGCTCCAGGGAGGGCTCTGGGACTCATAGGACAGACAGAGCACTTGTGAGCTCCTTGATGGGACAGGGGAGGGTGACTGATGGCGAAGCACAAGGATGCCCAGACTGGTGGTGGATGCCCCATCCCTGGAAACATCCAAGGTCAGGCTGAACAGGACTCTGAGAAACCTGATCAAGTTGAAGGTCTCCCCATCCATTGCAGGTGTTTGGCCAAGGTGGCCTTTAAAAGTTCCTTTCCAACACAAACTCATGTATGACTTTAATGTACAGCATGTCTGCAGAACATGGCACCTCTGCCAGCCAGCTCTGGTAAGAGGAGACGGAGCAGTGCCCCTGCAGCCTCTGCAGGGCTGGTGCACGACTTCTACCCTGCTTGCAAAACCTGCCTGCTGTCTGGGCAGGCCGCAGAGGGGATGGGGCAGCACGGGGTCAGAACTGCGAGTGCTCAGGTTCCCTTTGGGCCTGGCTCTCAGACACGGTCACACACAGACACGGGAGTGCAGGCCGAGCACACGCTAACCCTAAACCTACATGTGAACGCAAAGCTGAAGGTCCCATCCCAAAAGTCCTTAAACAGTCAAAATGTCCATTGAAATCAATGCCATTCATTCCTGGGATGGTGAAATGACCTGTGCATGCAGAGGAGGAGGCAATAAGTGTATCCATAGTCCTAGAGCTGGTGGAAGCTGGTTCAGCCTTGGATGCTGGCATAACTCATAGCATTTGAAGACCAGCCATGGAGCACACGTTAAAAAAACACAGTATTTTCTCCACTCAGAGTTGCAGAAAAGGTATGAGAGGGAATGCTAAATGACACTACAGAACAGAAGAGTCACAGGGAAACCATTAATTGGGCCCTCAAGGAACAACTTCTGCATGAGAGCTGAAGGGAAGGAGCTCCAGGACCTGTCCTGGAAGATGCTGTGTCAATGCTGCCTTTTTGAATTATTACAGGTTACTGTGGTCAGCTCCTGACGAGCGGCTCATAGAGAATTGCCATCAGGTTGTACTTTCCTTTTTTTTCTTCAGGGATCCCTTCAGTTTCCGCCACAGACTATCCTTCCTCTTCATCTTCTTCTCTATCATGGACAGTGAGGACTCTTTCCTCCGAATCTCTCTCACTAGTCCATGAAAGACATCATCGATGTAGAAGCGGAGGGCAGCTGAAGTCTCAAAAAAGGAGCAGGAATATTCTCTGGCTAAGCTCATTCCTTCTTCAGTTGAGACCTACAAAGAAAAGAAAATTCCATAAATATTGCCTAATGCACAAAACATTAATCAACATGAGAACATTACAATATATATAGTCTGACTTCTTAGATCCTGCAAATCTCTGACCAGGAAAATAATCTGACAGCATCCAACAGATGAGATTCAGGGGTGAAAGGATCAGGCTGAATTCATGAGGTGTTTGAACAGAGCAGACTGGCACTATTCATTTGCTCAGGTATATTATGTCTCTAATTCTGATGCATCAATTTTTCCATGTATTTCCTCTCTTTAGTACAGTAATCCTTGGTTTGACAGTGCTGGTACTTTTATTCTATAGGTTGGAATGGATGACTAGAAAGACTTACACAGAATTAAGGCCCTAGAAAATCCTTTTTGAGCATTAATCTAATCCTGGAAGCAACTTGACTCTTTAAGCACACCAGCTTTCATACCCTAATATTTTTCAGTCACATTAATTTCTGAGCATGCCTTGGAGTGGTTTGGTCTTTGTAGGCCTGTAATCCTATCACTGAGCTCATACCTGAGCTGCATGAAGATCCAAAATCTATTTGTTTTTCAGCTCATCTTCCCTAAGTGGCTTTGTGTACTTACTGCTCTTGTAGAATGTGTGGGAAATGTGCCTGTATTTTGAGGAACTGACGAGCCTAGAGGAAAACAACACAGCTCTTTTCACTGACTTCTGAAGCAGGGATCATTTTTTCTGAAATTTCCATATTGGCTATCTCTTGGCATTTGACCTGCCAGCCTGCTAAACGGAAGGGTGCTCAGCGTGCTGATTAATGTGTGCATCAAATAGAGCTTAAATGCTTATTGTAAGGCCTGCCACTGCCTGACAATTAAGGAACTTTTTACACTTTGAGAGTTCATCCAGTAACATGCAGGAGGTCCACAGAAAAACACAGAACAAACCCTGTGAGCTTCTAAATGTTAACCCAGCTTCCCACCCAATAGACTGACCTTTCTTTTCAGTATTCAGTATTTGGACATAAATCTGAATAAATGAATTATATGAATTGCATGTATGGTGTACATTCAAATTCTAGGTCAGAAATCCCAGGCTTTGTTTTTATTTACATTTGCATATCATGATTTATTCAAGTAACTTTCCAAACATCTTTATGAAAAGTCAAAGAAATATTTTGAGATGGCCTTGTGAAAGGCTACATAATAGGCTATGGAAAGTCTCAATTGCTACTGTCTGCCACAAGACTTATCTTGGTGTTTTGTTTTAGTTGGGTTTGTTGTTTTGGTTGTTTTCCGATTTCTAGCTTCATGCACTCAAAATGCCATTTATCCTTATTAGGGAAATAAAGCCATGTGACTCAGGATACAAGTACTCTCTCTCATACCTGCCGTGACGAAAATGCCCTCTATGATTAAATTATGACTCCACCTCATTGCATTTATTCCACTTATCTGTAAGGCTGGAGATGGTAAGAAACAGGATTTGGGATGAAACAGAAAATTGATTCATTCCAGCCTGGAGATAAATCTGCACAAGCATGTACCTGCATAACGCAGACCTCGGAATTTCTCACCACCCCCTTTGCATCGAGTCACAAACTTTGGAGCATTTGCAAGGATCAGGCCTCTATGCTCCAGGTACAATCTTAATTTAATTAAGAATTTTGTGTGGGTAAGCTGGGAGGTTGTAGGCCAACCTGAATAATACTTCCTGACAAAATAAAAGATGGTTACCACTTTCCAAGTGCTATAATTGCCAACCTTTTTGCAAAGAGATGGGTAGCAATATGGTCCTTGTTTTTCTCTGGGCAGCTGTGTAAGCAAAATGCATGATTCAATATGTCTATTGGGCACCATTGAGAAATTGATTGTCTGGATAGAAGACTATTTTGGTTTATTTTGGACCTTATAATGAAGGTTTTTTTCCTTGCTATGCCTTATCTGAGCTGAAGGAAGATTTTTTTTTATTTTGTCAAAAATGTTGCAGTTCTAAGCAAATGATTGCACAGAGATGCATTTCAATGAAGATTTCATACATTCATTACCTAAAAGGAAGTAAAAATCCACATGAACCAAAATATCCTTATGTTAAATAATGGCAAGGTTGTAAAAATAATTAGGGTGTCAGCACAATAATACTCTAATATAAAAATTGCCCATTCCTTTTCTATGTGAATTTCTAGTCTTTACCCCACTTTGCTCCTCCTTTGTTTGACTTTTTCTTTGTTTTTTGTTTTTTTTTCCTTTTGTCAGACTAAAAATATGTTTTCTCCATCCTACAAGGAAGAATATCTGCAGGGAAGATATTCTATGCTCTGCAATGAAACAAGACTGTTCAGAGCTGTGAGAAATGGATAATACTCAGGAGAATTAAATCATGCAGAAAAACTTTCTCCCCATATCTTTGTGGCTGGAAGTTAGCAACTTGGCCAAACTTAGCTGACTTTCTTTAAAAAGCAAGAAAATTTGGTTTTGGACTCCAGTTGCCTGCCAAATTACAGAGAGAGCATTAAAGTTATTAATGGTGATAGTTCATTTCAAAGCATGGCATTTTTCTGAAGTCTTGCGGAGGAGGACACCTGGCACAAACAATTTCAGGATGATTAGCTGATGTTTTTCAGCTTCAAGGCTGAAAACATATTTTTTTAAAATATAACATTGTAATAATTATCATTACTGCTTCCAGCACCAATGAATATAACTATAGTAATTTAACTAATATGTTTGCTGAAGAATCTGTAAATATAAAGAGATGTCTAGAGAAAAAAATACACATTTTTCTCCTGCTTCATCATTCGGTCAAGAGGCTAGACACCTATGGAATGAGAAAAAAGGGATAAAGCTTGATGAGGTGACTGAGGCCCACATAATTACAGGGATTTAGCCTGTTCCCATCTTATTGCCAGAAGAGAAACGATATTGTAGAAATCCATCCCAGATCTGCACAGCCCAGGGACTTGTTGACAAATTGCAGCTTCCATGGGTCTGTATCAGTGGAAGATATGATCTGTCAGCATGGCACGGACAGACAGGTCAGGGAGAGAGGTCGTTCTATTGAATATATATCTGGGAAGCAGAGCTTTATATCTCATCCTTAGAGTAACCCCTCTTGATTGAATCTGGCATTGTTTGCAAGAGTATAATTCTGGTCATATTGATTCCAACTTAGCTCATTTCTGTGCTGCTAAACCTCAAGAAGGGAATGAATGTGGAAGATAGGTGTAGTGAACATAATGAAAAATGAAAATTTCAGAGCTGTCAGAAGCTTCCTGAGTATTGTTCAAACTTTTAAAAACTGTGATTTTCTGGGTGGGTTTTTGGTCAGCATTTACAGAAGGGCTTGAAGCTTGCAGCACAGCCAATGAGCAAGATATCCCAAATCCATAAAAGGGGAATGAAGCCTCATGGATATGATGTGTTAGCGGCTGAAAAAGTCTTCTTTTCTAAGTGCAGGATTCTGAATGCCCTTTTCTGACTGCACATGTGAGTTGAGAAGGAAGATATACAAGTGACAACATATAACTGAATCTTGTCTAGACAAGATATACCCCTTCCAACAGCACATGAACAGCACACAGGACTGTAGGCTGAATTGGGAATTTCTCATCTCTGCTTAGCTGAGGGCAGCTAGAACACAGCCCAGCTTCCTCCTGAGGGGAAGCACCGGCTGCAAACCTCATTATATAGCATTAGGATTCTGTTTGTGGCTTTTGCAAACCTCCCCTGGAAAATTACAAGTGTGATTAAATGCAATGCTGACAGTCCATGAAAGCTGTGATGGATGAGCTGCCATCTTTATGACAGTCAGCTCCCCACTAAGGTCAGCTCCTGCACAAAACCACCTGGGCTGGGGGGTGGGTGGGGAGGCACTGGCAATCACTGGCCCCCATGGGCACACAAGAATACACGAATACTTGTATCTGAGATGGAAAATGCGCAGAAATTAAACAGATCAATAGTCTTCCTCTGCCCTTGGACTGCCAGGTGCTGGAAAATCTCCATCAGGATCAGACTATATTGTGTTCAGCTTTGTTGCCTCCTTTGGTCATGGCAGCATGAGAAGGATCCCAAAGTGGATTTCACTGATGGAGATTTCGCTATCAGAGTCAGCTGCTTGGCTCTGGATGAATTAGTGGGGGTCTTCAGGCAGGGAAGCAATGCATTTCTGCTTGTGCATTTCATCACTGCATCCATGAAGCAACATGGTCTACTTCAGATGGCTTTTGCAGTTTTCCTCTCATAACTGGGACCTCTGGATTGGCATGGAGAAACCTGGGAGCTGCAGGTGGAGTGCTAAGCATTGCAAAGATTTGCCTAAATTTTTGTTACAGACTTCTACTCTGGTTGTCATCATATAACTCAGTTATATAATTCTGGATAATTTTATATCCAAAAACCTTGTTCTGTGAGTATTTTTTTTCTCTGAAGGCACGTGGTCTAGATCAGAGACAGAAGGGTATGCATGTTGCTTAACAGTGTGCTCATCTAAATTCCACTGAGGGAAATAAGAGGAATTTCTGTTGGTTTTGATCAAGATTTGCATTTTTGACAGTCAATAATTTATGAGAGTTGTAAGGAAAAATAATGAATAAGGATGGCAGAAGCATATCGAGCATCCTTGTTTGCACCAGTAAACAGTAAATAATAAAAGGAATAGGAAAAGTAATGAACTGGAGAAGGAAAAATTATGAGTAATGTCCAAGAAAGATTGACATCCTTCCCCTTCATGTCTGGTGGTTTTTTTTCTGTTTCTCAGTAAGTCCCATCCCAGAAAAGAAGAACCAGGTGCCAAGTTGTTTATTAGCACCTATATATCGGTTTCAGGCAACCAGAAAGAGTCCACACACATGTTTGGGTCCCTCCCCATCACAGCCCATTCCATTGGCATATCAGAACAAATACAATAAGCTTTTGCTACAGGTGTAAACCCATAGCATATTAAAGGAAAGAGCTGTGAAGATCAAAAGTATTCACATTTTTCCTCAGTCTCTAATAAGTAACTTTGCCAAAAGAAAAAGAGAAAAATCAATCTTATGGGTCTAGAAAAAAAATGCCATCCTGGACAACAAAATGGGAAAGAATCGGTGTTGACTGACATCAGCAGTGATTTTTTTTTAATCCTAGCACTGACCACCAATTTTATGCCTAGAACAGAACACAGAAAAACTGTGTTTTCTCATTAATCAATGCAATCACAAAGTAATTTAAGTTGAAAAAAATCTCTAATATCAAATTCACTCGTTAATGCAACAGTGTGAAACCCACCACTAAACCACGTTCTGAAGTGCCACTTCTACCCTGCCTTCTGAACGTCTACAGGAACAGTGAGCCCACCACTGTTCTGGGAAGCCTGTTCCAATGCCTGACAACCCTTTCAGCGAAGACATTTTTACTAATATCCAATCCAAGCCTTCCCTGGTCAACTTGAAGCCTTTTCCACCCATACTACTGCTTGTTGCCTGGAGCAGGGAAAAGCTCTTTATTTCAATGGATAGGCCTGTGTCCAGCAAAGGCTGAGCTGGCTGCCTCTATATTGCCACCTGCCTTTCTTACAGCCAAAGGCATTCACAGTAAATATTTGAATTGTGTCTTGAGAAACATGTGGTGGTGCAAACCACTAACCAAAGAGCAGCTCCATTATACCTACATCAGTTTTGACAGTTATTATTTTTTTCCTTTGGACAAGTATCAAGAGGCATGGTGGCAGAGACTTCCTACAGGCTGGAATAGGGATCTTTCCAAGTGTGAAATGCTATTGTTCAGGTCAAAGCTCAAACACTTAGCTATTACAGCAGTGTCTGGGGTTTAAAACATGAGCAGAAACATAAAAAACCCAAGAAAAATCAATCTTTCTGTCTTCTTAAGACAAGCCGCACTGTTGTTATTTGTTCACATAATGCATGTCATGAAATATCTTTTTAAAAGAAAATGAAAGAAGTGTTCCAAGGCATTTTACCCTTCTTCAGATCTTTGCACTTAGAAGCTGCCTATCATATTCTCGCCACTGAGCACTGACGTTTCTGAAAGAAGGGGGGAAACCAAGATCAATTCAAAATCAATTTAGTCTGAAAAAAATGTTGAAGACTAGAGTTTGTGTGGAACCAGTGTGACCTTTTGTGGCCAGACATTCAATATGACCATGTTTCAAGTCTAAATATGTGCACAGAAAATTCAAATGTTAAATGGAAATCCTTGTTGTTAAAACCTCTTGTTTCTATCTCCCTCAACATCAAACATTTTGCAGAATTTTAACTTTTAAATTGAATTACTGCTTAGAAGTATAATGCTGAAACTTTTTCTTCTGAAAACATAGGCATTTTAACCTTCATGCATGGTTCCCTTCCCAAATGCAAACACTGCAGTTAACCATTTGATTTGGCCATGAATCCCCTGGAGTTCCCAACTAGTTTCTGCTGTCACAAACCAGCATTTTTCATTAAACCAAGCAAGTACACCTTACTTTTTCTCCTCAGTCCCTGGGTAAGAAATTCTTTTCAGGAGCCTGCACAGTTAATATGTAACATGGCAGAGAAACTTTAAAGGAGAATTTCATATCAAAGCATTCATGAGAGAACTTACTCTGACTTCACGGAGGCAATTCTGCAAGCTCAGCTTTGCTAGCATTCTAGACTGAGTTAATTATTATCGTGAAGAATTATTTATTATCATGAAGATGTTGTAATTAGTTCTGTTCCTCCTTCTCCCCCTCTAGAGTGGTGTGTCTTCCAAGAGTTCTCCTTTTAGCCTTGTCACTCTGCAATGCTTTTTTGCTGGCTTCACACTAAAGCATGTTTGGTGACCAGAATGGGGGTCCTTGAATGGCCACGGGTGTAGGCAGGATAAGCAGACTGGGCCAAGGAGAAGATAAAGCCTTGCTGTGTAAACTTGTGCCCTGAAGAGCCTGGATGCCATGGAAATAGCACATGGCCCAGCAATGCACATCTCATCCCCAGCTGCTCAGCCTCTGAAGAAATTCACATTACAAAGGCTCAGATATTCCTTCCCTTCCTGTAACTTGGTCTTTGCTTTAGGGAGGAAGGAATGGACAGGAAGGAAAATGCAGCTTTAACAACGCAGAAAATAATAAAATTGTCCAGCTCTTCTGTAATGATCTTTGTGCATTATCTTTAGTGGGTGAAGGGTGGAGAGTGTGGGATGGTAAAATTAATTGGTCATTTTTCAAAAGGAAAGCCATTTAATAGTCTGGACAAAAATAAATTTTTAGACAAAACCAGAAAGATTATCTGTTCTAGATGATGTACTTCTCACCAGGTTAGTCACAAAGGTGTGACAAGAAACACTACTTAAAATCTGTTCTGAGCACAGAAGAAGCATGTTTCTATTTGATCCAAGAGAACAGCAAATTGTTAAGGGGTTTTGAAAGAAATCTGATGAAGCATCACTGAACAATTGTTCTTATGCAATTTACTATTGACCCTGTTAGATTAGACTGACACTTTCTCTGTTTTAGTAATTTCTACACTCTTGCAAGAAAACTCTAAGCTAACACTACCTATTTTATTTAAATATATCTCTCATGCATTTTCATACATAAAAAAATTCTAGATTCCATTTACACTTGAATAATTTCTGCATATTTTTAGCATCTTTTGTGATGAAGATTACTAGTATCTGTCTAGTCTTTCTCTTAGTTTTGGAATTTTATTATTTTCCTACCTTTTGGATCCAGGATATTCTTGCTACTTCTCAATAAGGATAAACATCCTTCCTGCAGTTGCTTAGCTGCAAATCTAGCAAAGCACACGTTTTGGTGTATTGTTTCCAACTTATGACAATGTTGCTTCATTATTTCACAGATGCAATGCTAAATAACTGAATCAACATCTCATTTCATGCAAGAACCAGTGCAGAATCAGGGTGCTGTCTGCAGGTTAGAATTTTGACGATATTCTTCTCTACTACAGACTGTACCCTTTTGACTTTATCTTGTCAAAATCATGATTGATGTGTGGTTAAAGCATCTTTACATCAGGAAGTGTTTCTAAAGAGATGGCCTCAGGATCTGACTGAATTGGATACTGAAAGCCACATGATCCTGCATCAGTCAGCAATAGCTCTGGGTCTAATTTGAAGAGAATGTGGAAGTGTTAAATCTTTAGCATCTGTCTTCAAGATGAATAAGTTCAGGTCAATTGCTCAAAGCATTTTTCAGAGAGCTGACAATCTTCTAAATTGTCCATCATCTTTAAAGGTTCTTTGATTGCAACGCTCAGCTGAAGACATAGATGGCCATAAGATGGTTGCAAAAAGAAGACATTTCTGCATCAGTTTCACATGGACATCTGCTGGTTTTAGTAAGGGAAAAAATCTAGGAATTGCAGTGCTATTTTCACAAGAAAGGATTTTTTTTTCAATTTTTTTAAGCAAAAAGAAATCAATTATCATCTGTTACCAGCAGACGGTTGTTTAAAAAAAGTACATATAAAAGGAGGTGCAAATGTACATTTTGGACTTCTTTTTAGACAAATAGAAAATTAGTGGCATTCAACTCTTATTTTAACACTGTTAGTGGTTTCTATTGCTTTGTGAGCGCAAGTTGACTATCAGTCCAGTAGAGACAGCCTCCATATCTTTTATCTATCTGTAAACTCTGTAAGGTATTTACAGTTATGTGTTAGGCATTAAATTCCCACTCCAGTTCTTCATCAGGACACAAGCACTAAGCACACTGGGGACTGAGTAAATAAACTTAATTCCTGGTAACCTTTGCAAATCTCACTGGTATTATATAACTTTGTCTCTAACAGCAATATTTTGTCCCTCAATTGACAAGAAAAGATGAGACAATAAAGAAGGAGTCAGTTAGAAGGGAAGATTGGGGGTCTGCTTTCAGTTTTCTATTTTCCTCAGTCTGCCAAAGACTGAAAAATGTGATTCAAGAAATTTTAAGTGAACCAGAAAGGAATCTGGTTCACTTAAAATGCACCTGGTTCACCTAGATGCAAATCAAGGAAGAGGAAGAAAGAGATGTATATTTATTTGTGCATGTTTATATATAAATGGCTGCAAACAAGAACTTTAAATTAAGGAATAAAAAAATTAACACCCCACAACCAAAGTATTAGTGATTCACAGAAGTAGAATAATCTTTTGAACCAAAGTAGCCAAAGCCTGTGGTTAGCTAAATGTCTCATTTTTAGACACATGGACAAACTACTGGAATTAAGTTCTGAACCTTTTGCCTGAGCTGGATATGAGTTTCCAACACGGGAATAAAAGGGTCAAAAAAAAAATGCAGTAAAGAGTTTTGTTTGTCTTAACAGCACACACTGCTTTCCATCACTTTTGAGTGCTGCACACATATATTCTGGTCTACAGTTTTCAAATCTAAACATACTCTCAGATCCAGACTGCAGGCAGACAGGGAACACCATCTTAAGTTTCTGGCAGTAAAAATAAAATTGCAAGAAACTCTCCTTCCTCCTTGCATTTCCACTCAGTTGTGGTCTGCTGGGATTCAGGGATCCTGTCCAGGCTGCTGAAGTGTTTGACAGAAGGGAGGCAGAGGAAGAATTTGCAATAGATTTATAAATATTTGGACTGAAATAGATTTTTTTTTTAAGAAATCATTTACTGAAGCAAGCACATGCTAAAATATATGAGGTATCAAAGTGTCTTATGCATAGTCTACAGAATAATGGTTCACTCTTCCATCTTTTACTTGAGTTGCTTTTTAAAGAAAAAAAGTTAATCAATCTAATGAAATGAAGATTTACATGAGTTTCTTTTTAAAGGAAAAATTACTGGTTGCAATGATATGGGGTTGAGTTGTCAGAAAATGGGAGTGGTGAATCATTGTGTTTGTTTGTCCTGGAATGTGTAATTAATTTTGAGGGTTTAGTAATTTTGAAGTTTATTAGGAAGGTTTATTAGGAATATTTCATTACAGGAAATATTGCAGAGTGTCTTTATTAAACTAATGGTATTGATCTTCCCCATGTCAATACTAATTTAGGGAAAATTTTACACTTTTGCAGAATATGAATTGACTGAAAAAATTATGGGAGCTTTGTGAAGGCTTTCTTTTTCAGCTCCTTTCCAGTGTGATGAAAGGAGAGCTTCAAGGAAGAGAAGAGTGGTTTTTTGTGGTCAGGGGAACATTCGAAGAGAGAGACCCATGATACAGGAATGTCAAACCAGGAGTGACAGCTGAATAAGGAGCATTAAGCTCCATCATGTGATGATACCTGCCATGTGGACAATACATAACAAAAACTTGAGACTGGGGAATAGCACGTAAAGGGGATAAAAAGGAGACATGAATGTGCAGAGAGAGAAAAATTAAAAGTCTTAAATGGTGGGTAGGAAGAACTGTAAGAACACATTTAGCTAATTAGACATAGCAAGCTCTCTTATTGCTAACTTTGCTTAAATTACCTCACTTTTGCAGCAGGCTAAGATCATGGAGTGGGATGGTGTCCATGGAAACTTGTTCATGTATCTGTGGTTAACCTGTCCTGTTGGCAAGCTCCTTGTTCAGGGGGAACTTTCTTTGGATTACACTTCCATGGTTCCTTCCTGCCCATGGGTTTTGACTTGTAATAAAACTGAGAACCCTAAAGTAACCAAAGTGGCAGCTGATAGCTGGCAGAATCTTAACTTTGTGTAATATAGCACCAAACTTTCTTGCTTACATCCCCAAGAAGTGTTGGATTCTTTACTAACAGAAACTTGAGCAATGGTGATGCTTAAGGGTTAATGAGTAGAGTTTTTTCCTAGATTTTTTTTTTTCTGAAGCCAAACGAAGAATTCTTCTCTTTATTTATTGCCTCAAAGAAAGGATATAATAAGCAAAGAGAGAAGCAGAAGAGTGAAGGTGGAAGGATGGTGGCAGGGAGGAAGACAGATTACATCTTTATTATGCTAGCTTGAGGGTAGAATGAGAAAATAGAGTCTTAAGAAACAAAATGGAAGAAATTCCTTGCTAGAAGCATCTGTTTAACCTCTTCTATCTGTGATGTATCCTTCCAATTATGCAGATACTCTTTATATATAAAAACTACTATGCTAATACACCCTGTGAGCCCAAATCATTATTATAACTGATAAACTCATATTCTTACCCAGAGCAATAGACTTTTCAGCCCAGCACTGACAAAGCTGTAGCTCAGTTTACCCAGCAACATGTGTAAATATGCATCTGCACACACAAACACGCACAGACCACAAATGCTGCTGGGACCAGGTTGAACCTTTCCATTAAATCTGGCAGAAAAGGTTGGCCTTTCAGTAAAACCTCAATGTGTATTCTGACAAAACACCATTCTAAAGAGTCCCTTCAGCACTGGGAGGCATTCAGCATTAGATCCTCTGCAAATTATAAATGGTTTCTGACATTTATTTATTTCCCATGTTTCATGCCACTGATTCATTTCAAGCTTTCAGTCTGGAGAGGCTCTGGAAAAGGCTGTGAAAAGGTGAAAAACACCTTTCAGAATGTGAAGAAAAACATTTCAGAATGTGTAGATGCTGCAAGCCAGGATACCCTTCTCTAAAGGGTTTTTGGAATTCTTTGTAAAGGAAAAAATGGTGGGCTGTAACCAGCCAAGTGAATAACTTCTTCTGCATCCCTCCATAGACAAAAAAGTGAAAATGAGAAAAAAATGTTGAAAATTAAAGACAGGAAACAGATAACACAGAAGATATGATAAATAATGCTATGAAAATAATACATTAGGTTGCATATTCAAATAATACATTAAAACAATAGTATTAAGAGTGTGGTAAGAAAGATATAGTTTCTCAGGAGTATCTGGCTGATCAAATATTATCAGTATTTAATCACTGACAGTCCCAGTGGCTCCTACATAAATCTGGAACCTGTGCAGGTTGACTTCCATGCCTGAATGAGCAACACCAGAGCTCAGGCTATGGAGTGAAAATCACAGAATCATCATAGAGTGGTCTGGGTTAGAAGGGACTGAAAAAAATCATCTTGGGCAAGAGGGGCAAGACACCTTCCACTAGACCAGATTGCTCCAAGACTCTCACACTTTTTTTGATGCAGCCCAGGACACATTTGGGCTTTCTGGGCTGCCAGGGCATGTGGCTGGGTAACATTGAGCTTCTCACCAACCATCACCCCCAAGTCCTTCTCCCCAGGACTTCTCTCAAACCATTCTCTGCTTTGCTTGTATTTCTGTGTTGGATTACCCCTGGCACTTGGTGCTGTTGAACTCCATGAGGTTCACATGGTCCCACCTCTCCAGCCTGTCCAGATCCCTCTGGGTGGCATCCCTTCCCTCCAGCGTGTGACCTCACTGCTCAGCTTGGTGCCATCAGCAAACTTGTGACAGTGACAAAGACAGATAACAACACATTTGGGATTTTTTTTTCCAACAAGCTTGCTTACTTTTCCCTAATGGCTATTTTTCTCTAATTTTCTTAAATGCATAAATAAGAGTAGATTTGGGGGAACAAAATTGCTGGTGCTAAAAGCAACAGCTGGTGAAAAACACTAAATGCTTGAAGCCTTAACAGTTACTGACTGTCACCAGCAATTCAGGACGTGCTATCACCCCATTATTTTTTTACCTGTAGAAATGAGATGAATGTTATTAAACAGATTGGAAAATGACAACGGCCTGGTAAAGTTTTGTTTTATGTGGTGAAAGGGATATTAGTAGGGCAGATATAATATCCTTGAGAAAAAGATGTGGAAAAGTAAATGTAGTCCCCGTTTCAGAAAGAAGACGCAGTTGCTATGGTTGATACATATTTTTTAAGATGTAATTAAATATTTTCTGCTAAAAGATGTATAGAAATCAGAATCACAGAATAGTTTCGTATGGAAGAGAACTCTGTAGATCACCTGATGCAAGTTCTTGCTCATAATGGGTCGACCTGGGACAGATCACTCATGTAATATTCAACCGAGTTTTGAGCTTCCTTTTTTTAAGGAAGGAAATCTCACAGCCATTTTGGAGGTTTGTTTCACTGGCTGACCACTCCTGTGAAAAAAAAAGCCCAAACAAACCCCAAAAATCAAACTGGTAATTAATCATATTTTCTTGTTCTGCAAATATTTTTTTTTTCTTTTCTCATCATTTCACTGCCCATCTCCATTGGTTTTGTCTTCATTCTAAGACTAATGAGATTCCCTTCAATCCACAAGCTCAGATGTCTCAGACTTTTCTGTTCCTCTTTTAAGCTCTACCCCAAGACCATCTTGGGGATTTCTGCTGAACTCACTTCACTATGTCAAGTTATTTCTGGTGCTGTAAACCCCTAAACAGGCACAGTACTTCAGATACACTTCTTTGGCTACAATAACACTGTGTGAGACTGATTTGAAAGCCTTCTTAGATTGAAGGGAAACATAATTCATTTATTTCATTTGCAGAGTCAGTCGTCTGGTCATGAAACCCATCTCAGAACTCAGGTTCTCAGACAAGATTTTCCTTTTTTAAATCCATGTTTTAGATGTTCCCAGGCACTTTCTTATCCTTCATGTGCCTGGACATGGTGTTTTGGGAGGGTTTGTTTCATAAACACACCATCCATTTCTTCTGGAGGCAAAAGATACTGAAAATCAGAATAATCGATTTAGCTCTAACAGGTAAACTGAGTCTTCACTCACCAGCTGAGATCCTTCGCTTCAACCTCACTGAAGCTTCTTTCCAGGATGCTCAAAGAATGTACATAAAAATGCAACCGATGAGTTAAGATGAGCATAACAAGGGACACCTCTGTCCCATGTAAGTAAATACAAGCAAAAGTTTGTACAAATTAAAGATTTTGGACCACAATCTGAGTTTTTGTGCCCCTGGATTTCTGCTTTATCCCTTTCTGGTTTTTTGCTTTTCTTTTTTTCTAACTATATATCACGCTTTAAAAACTTGATTAGGTACTTCAAACCCTTTTTTCTTAATAGATTTTTAATCAAAAAGAGTGCAAATCCAGAGTAGATTGCATATTGTCAAGGAAGGCAGGCCTTGATGGCATGAGAAAGAAGGTCTCACAACCTGAGACACAGAAAATAGAGTAGAAGTACTCAACTCTCCTTTCCATATGGACATGAACAAATAAAGCAAAATTCCTGAAGCAAATGGAAAACAAATGCTGTTTCACCTTAGTCCAGACCTTAAAGAAACAGTCTGGTAATGAGCAGTGACCCATCTCTGAGCAGATGTTATACCTGCCCATAACAAATAAAAACAGGGTAGGAACAGGGACACAGTGAAAGAAAGGAAGAGCTTTTAGCAAAGATGGTGTAAGATGATCCAAGAGAAAAGTCGTTTTATATCCAGAATGACTGCACCTTTTCATCATATACAGCTCTGGACACTGAGTTTTACCCACATTAAAAGGGTTGATTTGCCCTTGTTTTCCTATGTACATCTGACATTTATGGCAATGGTTGTTTTTTCTCTGATGTCTCTGGTGAAAGATGAATGAGTTTGATCTCTATCCACCTTTCAATACTATTTTTATTCTGGAACATACACTAAACTTTGGGCTCCATAATGTGACGGTGGGACACACTGTATACTGCAGAAAATTTGTATCTATGGGATGAGTAAATGGCTTAAATGAAAATTACACTACAGCTCATCAACAACAGGATTTAACAGTTTTCAATTTCTTTGGTCTTCTAGGGATTAGATGTCTGATGTTGCCTCACATCCTTTTGAGTTGCTGGTGTTCTCTGCATTTGTAAGTCATGCAGTGCTGTGAAATCAATAAGGTTACCCATAGAAACTACAAATGTTTAACGCTGCCCATCAGTTGTACGAGTTTTCTTGTATTGGTTAAGGATCTTTTGAGCTGTCTTAGGTGCAGCCCATAAAAGAATTTCTGAGCTGGTTCAGAATTTCTGACCTGGTCAGCAAGTCAAATACACTGGTAACAGGAGAGTGAGAGATGAATATCAGTGACAGGAGAGGAGAGGAGAGGAGAGGAGAGGAGAGGAGAGGAGAGGAGAGGAGAGAGGTTTGTGCTCCATATCTTTGTCAGTGTTCTGGAGCTTCTGTACCGTCATGAGTCAGTCAGTAATCGTCACCTAACTTCTAGGCAGAATGTGTTCCTTGCCAGTAAGCTGCCACTAGATATTGTTCTATCATTGTCCTTTGTTTTAAATGGTTCTTCCTGACAATTCTTTATGTTCCTTCACTTCTTATCAGCATATGCGTGTGCTTTTATCACACTTTTTCTTTCATTTACCTAAGCTAAAGAAATTAAACTTTCTGTAATTTTCTACGATAGGACCAGCCTGATACACATGTTCTGCATCTGTTCCAATTTGAATTTTCCATCATCATCAATAAACAGCTACACTTAATCTTAACTGGGTTTTCACTTGTATATCTTATAATACCTTCAGTGCTTCCATGTTCCTGATAAACAAATCACTCCAAATGCCTCTTCTGAAGTGGCATTTATTTTATGCAGAATTTCATGATGTTTGTAGTTTATAATCACCCAGCATGTGGCTGATATATCCAAGATTTCTCTCCTGCCTCCAAACTGATGTGTTATAGTAAACAGCCTTGCTATTACTCCTTAAGGACATGGCCTTGCACTTTTTACAATTGCATTTAATTCCACTTCTATCACTCCTCTGGGTCACACAGCTTTTCCTCTTCAATAATCCTGTCTCTTCTAGATAGAAAATGTTCCCACTTTGTGTTATCAGCAAATTGTGTCAGAACCTCCTGCATTTTTATGCCTAGGTCATTAATGGAAAAGTTAAAGATCAGCAAATTGAAGGGTAATGCCTAATATCCTTAGGGCTAGATCCAGTTCCAACTAGTGGGGTCAGAACCAAATCCTCTCCTTCTGAAACGTTACTTAAATTTAAGAATGTGTGTGGTTTTTATATGTGTGCAATCCAGCTGTCATAATTTTTTTGCCAGTAAATCACCCATTTCTGTTGGCCCATCTCAACTAACCCATCTGTTACGGTTGTGCAGAACATAGTGGAGAAAAAGCTGATTTATGAAATGCTGGATGACTCTCCCTATTTTTATTAATGTGTGATTATAACTTCCCAGCTACATTGAGTGAAAATAGTCTAATGGCATTGCTTTCCACATGAAAATACTGAGCTGACAGAGACTAAATGCTCCTTGGCAAGGAGCCACAAAGCTGTGTTGCTCCAGACACCCCACTCTGAGAATAGCCCTCCATTTGGCTCCCAGCACTATGGGGGGCCTGGTTCAAGACCCAGGCTGGTCGGCAGCACAGCTTTAATTCCAATAATCCAATGCCTTCAGGCTTCTCTGTGAATTAACTGCACAGGCTTGCCATTTTTTGGAGATGGGGATGGAGCAGATGGGGAGATGGAGAGGCCAAACTGTTGAAAGTCAGTGATAAGGCGAGGGTGGGGAGGAGGAGGAAAAAAAAAAAAAAGGATGGGGGAAAAAAA
>NW_005054365.1:367199-416576 GCF_000277835.1 Geospiza fortis
AAAAAAAGCCGTGAAAGACAACCCTGTGGTTTGTGTGCTCTGCATTGCCACCTGCCAACCCCAGGCCTTCTGATCTCCTCTCAGTGAACCGTAGAGGCAGCAGTTGGAAAGATCAGATATACGCTCAGGGCAATCTGTCAGAAACAACTCTGTCACATTCCCCAGCACTAAAACCCACGGAAATAAAATCTATGTGTTTAAAGCTGTGACTACCCCATATATGTGAGAAGCACTCTTTTAACACAGAAAGAAAATCCGTGAACACCGCTCCAGTCCTGACATTTTTTAGTTTGTTTTTTTTTTTTAACATTATTAAAATATTAGCATTTTCTTTATCTCCCTTAAGCATCTCTACCATGTTTGTTTGCCTCTGGCAACACAGTTGTAATGTTGTTCTAATTACACTACCCTGAATTCCATTATGCAATAAATGAAGTAAAAAATGGCAGAGCAACCCAACAAATAAATCCAACAGTTATGGCTAAGTTATTTAAATATATTATTTTGCCACTTTTTGAGACACTACCATCCAAATTTGGGCCAATATTTGGCTATACTTCATTTTTGCTAAGGCATAAGACAGATAAATAATGTGTGTGTTTGTTTTCTGAAACTAAGTGTTGCATTGTTTTGTGGGTTTTTTTTAAGGTATATTTAAGAATGTGAACACTGTCCTTGAAGTGATAAAAAGTCGTGAGCAAATTCCTAGCATGTTTTTTTGTTCTAGAACACTTCCATGCACCACATATAATATGTGGTATGGCACACCTCCTTTCAAGTTCAGAGCACTCTGTAGATATCAAATCAAGTTTTACATCAACCTGTTGCATATGATGGTCTTATAATACCTGTCAAATGTAATTATGAGTATCCAAAGCATATTTGGATAATGAGCATTAGATAGAAGGAAATAAAATAATTTTTGATCTATACAGTGATCCTTTAAAAAAATAAATTAGAAATTAGCTGTATTAAATTGAGCATTCCAGCTGCAGTGGCGACCACCACAGTGAAGCAGAGTACAATGTCACACCTGTTTACCTGAAGAGTTAATGGAATCCCCATCTTTATCTTTATCCCATGGGGTGGATGTCCTACCACGTACTAAGTGGGGTATTGGAGTATTTCCTTCTCCTTCAAACGTCGTTTTGCCTGGTTCACCCCCAGGAATAAACCTGGCATTTCATCTGGGCCTCTGCAATGAAGCCACCTTGAGCTGGCAGAATTTGCCAAAGCTAGATGGTTTTTGTTGGAGGGAATACAGGAATTATAATGAGGTCAGGGCTGGAATGTACAAGGCTCTACGCCAGGATGTTTCCACAGCACTTTTACAAACTGTGCTGGTGTATGCTCAGGATGGTTCAGTGAGTTCCAGTGCTTCTGTGATGCCTAAATAGAGTCACATCTTTTGAAAGATGAATTTAAAAGCCATCACCCAAGCAGTTTAACCTCCTTGCCAGTCCTTGCTACACTGTGTTGTCCCATGGTGCCCAGAGATCCATAAATCTACTGATTGACCACACTATCTAATATAGTCTCAGTAACATAATTCCTTTTATTTTGTGCTAGAAAGTAGCATATTGCTAAAATAATTATCAAGCCTAGCCATTCTTCAGAATACCATGCCTTCTGAATAATTTACCTTCCCTGAAATTCATGCAAGGTGAGTTCAGCTCTGTGAGAATATAATTACAATTCCTTCTCATTACTGAAGCAAAATTTAACAGGCATTTTCAGAGTATTATATTGTTTTTTAAATTTTTTTCCAATATCTTGGTCAGTACTTTCAAAATTTACTATTTTGAGTATCTCAAATTGTTAGACTGCTGATAGACAGAAGATGGTTTCTAAGTATTCCCTGAAAAAAAATCTCAAAATCTATTGTGCATAGATTTTTTCCCCCTCATTTACTCATCGGCGACTTAACTTTACTCCCACTACAATTGTGTTATTGACCTGTAGTACTTAAGAGTGAGGCCAACAAGAGGTGTTTTTGAAAATCAAACCACATATCACACACACACATCATCAGAATAACTTTAAAATCAATGATAGCCATCAGTCACCCACAGAAAACCTAACTAGCCAAAGGTCAAAAAGACAGTTGAATTTATTTGGCTGTGTGGTGCCATGTATATTGTTGAAAAAAGTAATACAATGAAATTATTAGGTAGCAATTTTGTAATTTTAAGTCTTTTATTAGAAAAGGTTTAACCTTTACCATATTTTCTTTCTATTTTATGTGGTCTTTGTGATGCATTAAGCTAAATTATTTTTTAAATAATTTTAGTTTTTACAGGCTGGTTGTCCTCCCCACACCTTTTTAGATATTTGGTGTCATGCAGCACTAGGAAAAAAAAAGGAAGAGTATTTTAGAGGTAATGTAGATCATATCTGGCTCTGCTTAGTTGTTCTTACATATAAACATGTCACACTCCATTTCCCATTGCCAGTAATTGTGGTTATCAGATGAAGCAGTCATCAAAAGGTGTTTTATGAGACATTGTGCTTATAGAAAGTAAGCTGCTGCTTTCTTGCTGAAAAAAAATCAGAATTATCTATTTTATGTAGCCTGTCAGAGTCAATTTCTTAACAGTCTGTAGATCTGCTTTCTAAGACTTGCAAAAATCACCCTCAAAGCCAAAGCCTCTCTCCCACAAAGAAAAATGTGGTAAATTTTGACCTCTATGACTGTGCTTACAGCAATAACAATAATGATCCCAGTAAGTAGCCCTTTCCACTGATGCACTTTTCTCTTTTGGACTCATTAAGCCTCAGATTGAAGCTATTTATTTACTATGGGTTCCTCTAGTCAAATATTAAATAGAGTTGCCAACAAATTTATAATCTGCTTCAGTGTTTTTCTCATTAACAGAGTCTCAAATGCACATTGTATATGGACATAATAATATATAATATTTTCAGGCTTTAAAGTACAATTAACTAATAAGACCTCCTTCAGAGTAACACAAAGGCTCTACACTTTCATTTCTCCAGTTTCATCTCAGCACTTTAAAAAGAAGGAAGAAGATTTGCAGTTTCTGGGGTGTCACGCTGCAGTGGTCAAGCACAGCAGAGAAGGCTGAGCCTCTTCTCAAGTTTGAATGGGCTTCAGCTGCAATTTAATTCAGCTTCCAGGCATTGCTGCTTGCTTCAGTGCTGGATGTAGCAAAGACTTTGCCCACATTTCTATTTCCCCTGGGGGATTTAAACTCAGAAAGCAAGCTACCCCCCAAGCTTCTGCTTAATAAGGCAAATAGACTGAGCTCTTTTAAGTGTCTCATGGTAATATGTGTCCTTCAGGCCTCATCCCTGGGATGATGATATATATTTTATGAAATGAAAAAATAACTTTTTTTTTTTGACCCATTCTAGTTCAATACAGCGTGATGTAGAAACTGTTCTAGAAGTCAAAAAAGTACTCCTTCCAATACTACTTTCCAGAGTAGTACTGGAAAACTGAAGTAGGGACAACTCAATTCCAAATCAAAGCACAATGTGAAGATGGGTAGATCTCTTACTGCTGTGATGTCTGGAGACTGTACCTGTGTTAGGATTTCATACTCCATAAGAAGACACAGCCTTGAGACTGGACAACTTGGTCTTCAGAGGCCAGAGAAAAGAAAAATGAGCAAGAGCAAGACACAAAGAGAAAAACTATCCACTTAATTCACAGAAAAAGGTCTATATGAAGGCAGGAAATTTAAAAAAATTTCTCCTCACTCCTTGTGGAGCGCTCTACTGGCTTCCATATTGCTTTAAATTAATTTGTCACTGTGTTCTGTAAACAGTGTTTCACGAGATTAAGATCTCTTTATCTCAGTTGCTGTGCTGGTGTATGGCCCTTCGGGTTTTTCTAGTGCACGTGTCTGACTTTGCTCTCTGAGATGCTGCCTTTGGTGTTGGCGATGTTCCCTGCATTTCTCTGGAGCACAAATGAGGAAAGCACAGAAGGAGCAGTGGTGATTGACTATCCTTTTTCACCAAGGCCAGTATCTTCTCTGCAGTAGTAGCCAGCTGATACTAGGAGAGGACAATAAATACGCTGGCTGCATCACAGCACAATTTGTAAGCTGAGGTTTTTCTTCATTTTTCTATATAATGTGCTATATACACGTTGCTCTTGATGTGTATACCAGAGATTTTCTTCCTTTAGTCTCCTGCTCAAATCCTTCGCAACCACTGAGGTGTGGGAATAGCTTTCAGGTAAAAAATGAATTCATCTTTTCCCAGCAGTAATAACTGTTTTTTAAAATATCTACCAACTCCAGCTGCTTGGTGAGCTGGTGCAGGGGACTTCATGAAATTGCTTATAGTGGGCAGTATCTCCATTATCAAAATCTTTCAAATGAAAAGAATGGCAACATTTTATTGCTAATGTGTGGCCACAAAAGTTCCGTCCTGTGACTACGTCAGGCAGCCCGAGGCAGGGAACAAACTGTGCTAACCATTTTTTGTCCTATCCAGACTGTCTGTCAGCTAGAGTTTTTTGTTTGAGAAATTACTTTTCCCATCTAAATCTATCTCAATAAGTAAAATAGACCAGAGACTATTCTCTAACCCTAGATTTATGTAGATAAACTTCCCCTGTATCCCAAAGAAAGGTCCTTTTCTCTATAATACCTCTCTGAAGTAGCCTGTAGCCTTGCGCTCCTTCAAATCTCCCATGGACATCCTATTGAGAGTTGTTTTCCTGTGCATCATGGTTTTTGTGTGCCATGGAAAGCCTTGGATTTTCGTGGAAGGTGTTTAGGTGGATTTACTGTAATTTGTTGCTTTCCTGCTGCTCAGGGCTGTTTTGGGGCAGAGGGGACAGAGGAGAGCTGCAGGCATTGGGATGGCTCATGGTTATGTACAGACTCACTAATCAATCCATGCAAGATCTCTGAGAAGTTCTCAAGAGTGTCTTCCACTCAGGAGACCTTGAAATTTATTATTTTATTTATTATTATTTATTATTTTAAATGTATTGTTAATTGCTATTGCTTTTGTTATTATTATTGCTCATTTATTTAGTTAAAAGCAGAGGCAGTCCCTTTTTGTGGAATTAACTGTGGACACTACTATAGACTTTGTTTCTACCAGGGAAGTTTTTGTGCTTGGTATCTGCAATTATGAAGCACATCCTTACTTTAAGTCTCTGGCACTTTTCCTCACTCCAGGTATGCACTATCAGCTGTTTCCCCTGCCTTCTTAAAGTATTTTTGTCTTATCCCTACGTTCACTATAAAAACAGGTGCTGAAAGCTTAGGAATGTGCATTTTACAGCTACACTAGATTTGATAGTTGCTGCACCAGATCCATTTAACATATGAGACTGAACAACCAATATCCAATAAAACTGATAGAATTATTATTTGTTGCACTTTTACTATGGCAAAATATTTCACAATGTGCAATATACCCTGATTCATATCCTGTCATTTATCAAGAGACATCTTCTTCTAAGACCCTGTTAACCAGAAAATAAACCCTTTTTTTTCCAGTTTATGAGGAGTGAAGCATGATAAATAATAATGGGAGAAATAACTGTCAAGCAATTTACAAATGATATGTTGTGAAAATATGGCACCTTGATGATTTCTCCTAGGAAGACATATGCTGCAGCAATACCATGATGCAGAAGGTCCTTTTCTTATTGGGAGTAAAATGATATGGGACAAGTGTTAGTTTAAAGCTCAAGTTCAAGCTCACAGAAACACAGAGTGATTTGGGTTGGAAGGAATAACAGTAGGATCATTCTGATCTCAACTCCCTTCTCAAGTAGAGTCATCCCAAAGCACGTGGCACAGGATTGTGTCCAGAGGGGTCTGGGATATCCCCAGTGAGGGAAACTCCATCCCCTCTCTGCACAACCTGTCCCAGTGCTCGGTCACTGCCCAGGACAGAAGTTCTCCCTCATGTCCAGGGGGAATTTCCTGGGCTCAGTCCCTGCCTGTGGCTCTGGTGCCATTGCTGGGCCCCAGAGCAGAGCCTGGGCCCTGCTCTGCCCCTCCCTGCACACAGGGACACACAGGGATGGGGTTCCCTCTCAGCTGGGGCTCCTCTCCAGCTCCCTCAGCCTTTCCTCAGCAGGGAGATGCTCCAGGCCCTTCCTCATCTCTGTGGCCCTCTGGGCCCACTCCAGGAGCTCCATCTCTCTCTTGTCCTGAGGGGCCCAGACCTGGGCACAGCACTGCATGAGTCTAATGCCAAAAACAATGTTAAAATCATAGAGTTTATTATACCTGCTTGTGTTAGGTAGCCAAGAAAAGTTATGCAGAGATGAGTTAGGAGGTGGCTGTGTACTCTAAAGATTTTGAAGGTTTCAATAGGCAGATGCTACACCAGATCTTGCTGTGTGCCACGAAACTGCCTCTCCTCTCAGTGCGTTTGCACTTACATGTCCCTTAGAGTTTGCACAGTGCTTGGGAAGGGCTTTTCCTCTACATCAGAAAAAAATAGAAGGAAAACAAATAAAAACAAACAAACAAACAAACAAACAAAACCACCCCAACACCAAACCAAACCAAACCAAAGAACCAAACACCAAAACAAGAAACCCCAAAACAACAAATAAACCCCAAAAATAAAGAAAAAAAAATTGCTTCACACAAGTTTTGAATTCTGTCCGCCCCTATTTTTGCCTTGAAGAAATATAGTAAGTGAAAGTGAGATCCTTATTCTGGATGTTTAATCAAATTATACAAGACTTTTTTGTACCTAAATAACAAAAAAAAACTATTTCACTTATTCATATTCATATTCAAATGAGTAAAATTCTTAAACAAATGAAACATGAAGCACATCAATAAAAATGCACATTTAGGATGTGATCTGGATATCTGGAAAACATTCAGATATTGGTAGTCTTAAACAGGCTTTTTGACTATACTCTAATACTAAATTCACTCTAAGAACTTTTACAACCTCTTTATTGCAAACATGCAATATTATACAATTTTTTAAATGTGCTTACATACACACACACACACTTTCAGGAAGAGGGAGGAAGGGAGAGAAAATGAAGGTGAAAAGCAAGGCAATGGAAAAGTAACTAAACAGAAAGCAATTTGGGTCTTGCTGAAATGTTGGAGGTGGTGCTTTGTATCTGTTTATTGCTTCCACAGTATCCAAGCAGAGAACAAGAATTAGCTTCCTCTACCTTGCTTAGTGGTAATTTTCAAATCATACTGAAGATAACTTGAGTTCCCCAAAGCACAAGATGATCCTGACAATTTACCCCTACAAAAAAGGTGTATGACCTGAAAGCACAAAAACAACATTAGAATCTTATTACAGACTTGGGACCACTTTGGGCTGTAATGCTATTATACAGATTCTTTTCTCTGCAGGATAACAGAGAACCAAAAAAATACTATCTATTGCCTTCAAGACTGCAGTACAGCAGAAAGGAGAAAAAAAAACCTCAGCAAAAATGTACCTATATCTCTGTAAGAAAGTAAGCGTTCATGAAGGTTTCATTACCTATAATTTAATATATTGAATAAAAAAGACTTAGATAACGAAGGAAAAAACAATTACAATTTCTGGATCCTCAGCCTGGTATTTAAGTACTTAAATTTTAGTGTGCTTCATTATTTCATTTTCCTCTGTCTTTCAGAAGATGTCATTTAACATTTTTCACTTAAACTTCCATATTTCTGCTTTATGCATGCAAGGTTATTTCTGTACTGTAGAGCTGACCATGAATTGAGCCACAGAGGCCTTCTGAGATATAGAATACTTAGATTAAATTTCAACTAGGGTTCCTATATTGAGAATACCCTTGATCCAGAATACATAAAGAATGCAAATATCTGTTTTGATCCCATGACCTTTCAGGACTTAAGTAATTTAATAGCATAATCAGCTCTGGCTGCCTGTATTTATTAAGAACAGAACAGTGAATTCACCTTACACCTCAATTGCTCTTTTAAGGACCCAAGGTACCCTTGTACAGGTTTGTAAGCTGCAGTGACTTCATTCTTAATTGCATATAATATTGAAATTATTGAAGAAATTATCTAATCTAGGCAGAAGTTCATCTCTATTTATATCTTTATGAATGCTCATGAAAATAACAACTGTCATGTTGTTGTATCCTGAAATATCAAATCAAATTTCTTCATCTGGGTGCAAATAAGTGGCTTTGCATTTCTCAGATTGTTGTATCTAAAAATGGGGTGCTTTGCTCACATTGCTGGAATATATCTAATTAAGTAGATGGGGAGCATGGAAGGGAAGGGAAAGGAAAGGAAGGGAGGGAAGGGAAGGGCAAAAGGGGAAAAAAGGGAAAAAAATGAAAGAAATAAGAAAAAAAAGAAAAAGAAAAGAAAAAGAAAAGAAAAATATAGGAGAAAATAGATTCTTTTTAAGATAGCTTAGGAGGTTTTATTCACCATTTTTATTGTATGTATTTTTAATGTCCTTATGTCTACTCAGAAATTCATATTGAAAACCAAGCATATGACTTTCTTTGTTTTTATAATTCCAATCTTCCCTTTTCTTTTATAATTAGCACTTAATATGCTTCATCCAACATCCAGCCCTAGGAAAAAGGGAATAGATCTTGTAATATTTGAGACAAAAGAAACACAAATACACTTCTGGGGCTATTTAAATAATGGAAAAAGTTAAAATAATACGTGCAAGAATCTTGACCTGTATCAGAATATATTAGACTAGAAGTTTACTAGAAATGCACTTTGCAGTTTTACTGGAGATTCTTTTTCCAAATTAAACAGGTTTTAAATTTATTTTACTGATCTTCTGGGATGAACTTTTATTGTGGGGCTGTTCTACATCCATAAAAGAGTACAAATACATCTTTCTTGCACCTTTGAAGTTAGATTCCTATTGATCTGCTCATATTTATGCTTCTGCCACACACATTCATAGTTTTTACATGTATTGGAACTGTTGCTAACTTTCAAGTTCTTTCTGACATGGTTACTTACAAAAGCAAATATAGAACTTAACTTGATTGAATTTCCACCTGGTTGTTAGAGTAAGGATTTTGCATGGGTTTTACATAAAGAATTAATATGGATTTCTTATCCTATCACCTTTGCAATATCATTCTAAAAGAAATTGAAATTACAGCATGGAGTAATGAAAGAAAAAAGTTATCAAAGTTGTTAACTCTAAAAACCTGACTGCTGAAAAACTAGATTTCTTATACTTTTGGCTGCACCTGAGAACATTATTTATTTATCTGAATCTGAAGAACTTCTAGTTAAGGGCAGGATGAAATGGACTTGATGATGTTGCAGATCTTTTTCAACCCTAGTGATTCTATGCTGCTTTACTGTGCGGGTGGTCAGACAGTGGAAAAAATCGCCCAGAAAAGTTGTGTATTCTCTGTCTTTGGAAGCATCCAAAACTGGACACAACCCTGAGCAGCCTGCTGCAGCTGAATCTGCTTTGAACGTGGATATTGGTCTTGATGATCGTCAGAGGTCCCTACAAGCCCTAAGCAGTGACACTGTGACTCTATGAATAAAATAAAAATTATTTTAATTAAATTGGTCACCTGTTCAGAAACAAACATGTTCTATTATACCTCTTCATACTCTTTAGAACAATACCTGAAGTAGTAGGTCACTGCAAGGATAACTGGCCAAAGATAAAGCTTCATATTTTATTTTTTATTCCATCTGAAAACAATGTGCTCCAATTGTATCTGGACACAAAAAAGCCAATGATTTTTCCACAGTGACAACAATATTCAAGCCTCCTGAGCTATGATGATTCCCATATTCTGTGTTTTATTTATATGGAGATGCTTTTGCAAAGTAAATATGTCATGAATCTGAAGACACAGGATAAATATGTGCAGAACCAGAGACTAGTATATATTTGATGAAAATAACTTTTCAAGTCTCAGGGTAGATTTGAAATCAAAATCCCAGAGAGCATTCTGCTCAAGTGCTGTACTGGAAATTTACAGTCTGGAATTATTCATTATCTTTGAAGAATGTAAAATTAGGGATGGGCCACTTGCAAAGAGTAAAACTAATCTAGTGTGAACAAAGAGATGGATTTTTGGGTTCACAAGGTAAGAGGAAATCTCCCATTAATTTTGTTAATTTACTGCACTAGCAAGTGTCATGCATCTTGGTTCATTTCTACAGGGAATACAGGGATGTATGACTTTGGCAGATCCAGTTTAATTTGCTTGTATAAAAAAACCCCATGGTTCAGATATGAACAGTGACTTAAACACAGCAGTAACACAAATGCACAAGTTATAGAAGATAATCTGCATTTCAGCAACATATGTGCAAAAATCTCAGAGAAAATCCCAGGGACCTCAATCCAAATAGGATAGGCACACGTGAAAAGATGTTGTCTCTGAAATTAAAATGTGTTTGTTTCACAGCTTTCACTGTGATTACTGAGGAAGAGTTAACAGCAATGTTCAGCTGCACAATTTGCCTGAGTTTTTCACCCAGTGCTGGCCAGGGTAAACACTTCCCTTGGGAATTTACACAGAGTGATTTCCCAAGGAGTCAAACAGAAAGTGAGATGAAGAAAACACTTAAGTAACTGTACACAAGGCATTGACATTTCCAAAGGTCTGTTGCATAGGCTTTGCTGTTCTTTTCATTGTTATCACTGACAGAGAAACTACCGAGATGAACAAAAAACGTTTATTCAATAAGAATATATTTGTTATTGCTTTTCTCTTAGGTAATTCACTTCCCTCTTTGCATTCTGTGAGTAATGACACTTTTTATCTCAATCAATTCTGAGACCTTTTTTCTATTATGTATGACTTTTGAGTTCACTCTCTAAAACTGTCTTCACCCTTTATTTTTCATAAACGAGGGATATAGATTAGTCCTATTCTCTAGCAATGACATTTTTCTTGTCATTTGTTTTCCATGAAGCAATGTAAAACTTTCAGGGTATTACAAGAATAGATTAATATATAATTTTGTAAAATTACAATTGCTTAATGTTTTAAGTACTTATGAAGTACCTGCTACCATATAAGCTAGATACGAAAAAAAAAAAAAAACCAAAACCAAAAATTATAAATTATTTTTAGAATTCTGTGTTTAGTGTATTCAGTTTTCAAATTAAGCAAGAGAGCATATGTACCTCTCATAACAAAGAAAATAAAGGAAAAAAAGAAAAGAAAAAAGGAAAAAAAGAAAGAAAAGAAAAGGAAAGGGAAAAGGAAAGGGAAAGGGAAAAGGGAAAGGGAAAAGGGAAAAGGGAAGGGAAGGGAAGGGAAGGGAAGGGAAGGGAAGGGAAGGGAAGGGAAGGGAAGGGAAGGGAAGGGAAGGGAAGGGAAGGGAAGGGAAGGGAAGGGAAGGGAAGGGAAGGGAAGGGAAGGGAAGGGAAGGGAAGGGAAGGGAAGGGAAGGGAAGGGAAGGGAAGGGAAGGGAAGGGAAGGGAAGGGAAGGGAAGGGAAGGGAAGGGAAGGGAAGGGAAGGGAAGGGAAGGGAAGGGAAGGGAAGGGAAGGAAAGGAAAGGAAAGGAAAGGAAAGGAAAGGAAAGGAAAGGAAAGGAAAGATTTAAATGTGTCTTGGTCAATGTCCAAATACATGAATGTTTAACTGTTAAAACTATATTTTTTTTCTTAATATTCCCCTCCCTTTCTATTTTCTGTGCACCTAAGAGTTTTAATTTTCTGTTTTCAGTGCTCAGTCTGGCAGTCAGTCTGGTGCTTGAGGCTGTACACTCACAGGTGGACATGCATGGTGATGGAAGGTACTGACCTAAATTACGTGGTTCCAAGAGTTAATTTCAAATCCAAATATGGGATTTTATTGAAGGATTTAATTTTCTGGCACCAGATGTCTGCTAGGAAGATCCATCAACTGAAGTTAAGTATGTTTATGCCATTCCAATGATCACCACTTTGATGAAGACACAGACTGCATAACTTCTCATTAAAATCAGTAGTTGTGACTGTCCTTCCACCTCCTGTGTTCTATCCCTCCTTATATTCTTCTTGTTCCTTTGTGAATGCTTCAAACCTTTACCTCTGCAGAAACCTCCCAAACCTTACAGCCCTTCTGTCTCTTATACTCTGCCAGTTTTTCTACCCTGTGAAACCACTGTTTCTGTTTTCTGATGTTTTCCACTTACTATTGACTAGGACCAGTCACATTATTCAGTGTAATTTGTGCTTGATGCACGTAGCCCGTCCTCTACTTCTCTGCTTGCAAACACATCCCAAGCAGAGTCATCATTTGTCATTGTACACCAGCAATCTGCAGCCATCAATTTGCAAGGCAAGGTTTGTTCCTGAATTGTTTATCTCACCAATTACCTGCTTTGAATTCAAGGAATGTAATTTCTAACCTGCAGGAAAGAGACTGAGTTCCAGGAGGAAAAGTTCTGAGGTCCTTGGTCTAGGAATCTGCATTCCAGGTCTCTCTCTGGGATAAAAAACTTTTTGCTGTTACTATTCATATTTATTCTTAGTCAAGATGGCAGGACTGAACAAATAATTTTTCACTGAATCTTGCCTGACATAAATTGTCAGCAATTTTTATTTTATCAAATATATTTTGCCAAAAAATTAACTGTACTTTTTTGCCTTTCTATTGACTAAATAAAAAAAAATAGGAAAATAAAACTTATTCTTTGAACATTTATTTTACTTCTTTGAGCTTAAGAGAATAACCATTTAAAATCAACACCTTAAAAGCTTTTAAAGCCAGAAACTGGAATTGGA
Organism: Geospiza fortis; assembly: GCF_000277835.1. NCBI lineage: Eukaryota > Metazoa > Chordata > Aves > Passeriformes > Thraupidae > Geospiza > Geospiza fortis. Next base: position 379,876 of record NW_005054365.1, read on the forward strand.
ATTCCTGAACTGGAAAAGCATCCACCTGGAGTTCACCACATTGCAATTAATTTCCTATAAAGAAAATCTGTCTGGGAAACATTTAGATATGATTATTTAGAAATAATTATTTCCAAGTAGTGATAGAACACTCTGTTGTGCTTTCCCTTCCTTCTATAAGGACACACTGTGAGAAGAAAATATCTGCCAAAACAAGCAAACACATCAGTAAATAAAATCACCTGGGGAAAGAAATGCAAACAAACCAAGACATATCACCGTATCAAAATGTCTAAAAATTTAAATTGCTTTTAAACCCATTCCAGCAAAACAATTCACGGTATTATTTTGTTGCAGAACTCAAGGTCAACCTTGGACATCTGAAGTCAAGAGGATCCTGCATATATTAATTACCCTTTAAAACAAACTTGTCCCATAGCTTCAAGTAGGACTTACTGCCATGAATATTTTTAAGTCACATTATTCAGGAATTATTTTTCATGGTGGTATTCTTCTGATCAAATGTTTATTTAATAGAGAAATAAACAGTAGAATTAGTTTTAGAAGGTTCTATGTGAAATAAGAGAGGAGAAATCAGCCCTTTTAGGATGGGTTTGATCCCATCATAAAATACTCATCTAAATCAGTTAAAGAAGTGAGTTTAGTACAGAAATGTTGGTCTCAGTGAAATGGGGTGATTGCTCATGCCTCTGCAAACAGATTTAAACCATCACCCCAATTTCCCTTCTTCACTGTACACTGCCATCCTTTATGGCACTGCTTTGAACTGCAGTTCATAACTTTGTTCCTGTCCTCTGATTTTCTTAATTTTTAATTTATTTTCTGAGAAATACTAAATAACTGACATTTCTAAAATATTAGAAATCTTCCTTCTGTACACTTTGGCATGAAATCTGCAGTGAAAATAAATATATTGATGTACACATGTGATCAGAAAATACAGAAACAACTTTATTTTCTTTGTTCTATATCATACTGCAGATAAAAACATGTATTTGATGGTCACACACGTGCACAGACCTATGTATATTTATTTTTCTCTTAGTTGTTTTTTATATAAAGGCACTTAGAAGAACAATCAGATATGTCTTGACGGGGTGAAAAAAAAAGGGAGATTTTAGTTTTACAATGCTATTAGCTTCTCTGATGAACTTCTAAAGTAATCTAGGAAAGACATGTTCATTAGAGTCTCATTACTTGGCTGGGTAATTGCTGTTCGTATCAGAAACACAAATCACAAGAAAGGCTTATTAAAACAACCTATTAAAAATCAGACAGACAGACTGCTCTGCAGTATCTGCCACTAAGTCAGGTAAGTAGTCCCAAGGAAATTGCAAAATTGGAAAGTCTTGTTAAGAGTATTTTGTTGTCTTTTTGCTTTTAAGAATAGAGCTTTTTCTTCCCCTACTATTGTCTGTTTATGAATAACTTATCTAGCGTGCAGTGAGTCAAAAAATAGGATATCTATCATTTTCTACAGCAGATAATTTCATACACTAATAGACTTTGGTGCTAGGAACTTTATTCGTGCTGCTTAATCTTTCTTTTTCTTGGTTTCATTCTCTCATTCATTAACTCCTTTTACTCTTATCTATCTGCCTGCTTTAAGTGATCATCCACTGTCACAGCTGACCACTGCACATCACCTCTCCTCCTGCTGACCTAACCTTCTCTCTGTCCTTATCCTCTTAACAGGTTCATATTTAACAAATATAGTTCTGATCCAACAAAGCAGATAAACACTGATAAATGTTAAGGCACACTCTTGATATTCCTTAATAGTACGGTGATATTAAGTTTTCTGGTATTTTGTTAAATATATCTATAAATTAATTATATTTAATTAATTATAGGACATTTTTTTCTGCCTCTCCTCATTAAAGAAATTAAATCACACAGTGCCAATGACCCTCTTACCCAGCATTCCACAGCACCACCCCAATACTTTAGTGGGTGAAGAAGACACATGGCACATGTAAAATCAAATCTTTAACTCAAAAATCCACAATGTCTGCCCAGAAAATACCAGAGGAACATTCTCTTCGTTTTTTTTTTTTTTTCTTCACATGTTTAGTGCATCATGGCAACATTTATAGGCAATGTAATGATTTTGCAGTCAAACTTATAAATATGCCACTGTTGACAGCTTTTAAATGTTTCATCAGTTACATACTAAGATGATGTGGAAGGACACATTTGGTAAATATTTGATGAATGTCATCAAGGGCAGAGTTACATTTCAAAGAGTTTTAAAATCAGTAAAAGAAAGTTGTAGGATTTTTTTTTCCAGTCACAAATCTTCTACTGTATAAAAGGTACTAAGGGGTACCCTAGGAAATGTTTACAAAGACAGGTGTACATTACTAAATTCATGCTCCTTCATCAGGAAAGAAAACACTGTTATTTTAATCTCACTGGGAACTTTAATGACATTTTAAATGACAGAGGTAATAAATATTCTTCATAATCTCATGATAAGAGTTTTGTGTGACATTAGTTTATCATCAGACTAGAGGCAGAATTTTACTAATAAACTGTTTCTGTCCTGATAAAAACGTAGTAAAAATAAGAGAAATTTGAACTTTCTTTTTAATTTTAAAATGAACTTTTTTTCCCTGCAGCAAACAAGTCTCAGTTATTTAAATAAGAGACCTTGTTACCTGTTAACAGTCATTATTTGTAGGTAAAAATTATTTTAAAAATAGCTATCACAGATTATAATCACATCAGTAAAAACAAAAATTGAGTGGATACAGTTAATGAAGAATAAGCTTAAAGATCTCAACAAGAGATCAATAAAATTAATTAAAATATACAAAGTTTAATCCTTTTGCTATGGTTCATATTCAGGTATTCCACTAAGGTTATGTTCCCTTTTTCCATAGTCTTATCAATTATGTTTGATTTTAGGAACGTAATATGAAGAATTTTACAATGCATGTTCTTAAGTAAAAAATTAATATATGCTAATTTCTCATATGTCAACTTTTGTATATAATTATGTACCATATTTTCCATGATGTCTTAATTCTGCCCATCTATCTGCCCATTCAGCCTCATTATCGGGATCAGTAACACTACCTCAGCTGAATTACTAATACTTGCTTACCTTCTAAAATTTTGGTAACCATACTTGACAAGGTTGTTGAATGGAGACTTCTCCCTTTTGGAGAGCCATCTCTACCAGTGAGGAGATGTAGCACCAAATTATTCTACCACAGTCCCAGGCTCTGCTGAGGATCTGAGGTTCTTTCTACTGCCAGCAGGCCTCAAAACTGATATGGAAAGACACTTGAAAAGTGACACAGCAAAAGAGACCCAAAATGTTAAAAGGGAAGAATGCCCTGTGACACTCCAAGACCTATCCATGGATCTGCCTTCATGCCTTATGAAAAAAGGTCATTTGGACTCTCTCTAACTCCGGCTGCCAAGAAATAAAAAAATGTTATCTGCAAGCTCTTGTTCAGTAGGTAGACATTAAATTTCACCACAAATGGTATTTTGCAATAATTATTTGACTAACTCAAGCAGCTACTGTATATAGTGCCCATGGTTGAAATTAAAAAGAGACAAATTGAAATGAAAAGCTGACTCTTAGCCAAAGCTGAAGGAATGCTGCTGATACCATCTGCTAGTACAGCCCACAGGAACCAGGAAACCACAGAATTAGCTTTATGTGAGGAATTATGTTTCATCTGCTTTTTAGAGAAGATTAACAGGAGCCTGTTGTCCAATTGCAATATCAGTACCCATTTAATATCACTTCTGATTTTCCTAGGAGTGATTTTTAAATCTCAGTTGATAAGTATAAATGCTTTTTTCGAATGACATAACTCTTGCTGCAGTGAAAACCTAGAGGAGAGCGGTTGTCCTGTAAATTTTCCAGAAGTGCTACTAATGATCCAGTCCTAGGAACCCAAAAATTATTAAAACCCTGAAAACTGTTATATGTGAGAATGAAGGTGCTATAGTTTTAGAGGGTTTTTGGTTTTTTTTTGTTTATTTTTATTCAAGTCCAAATAATTTCTTCAGATATGAGGTTCATTTATACATTAAACATGCAAAAGATGATTAAAATATTTTTGGTAGACTGCAGTGAAGTAAGACAAAAATAAAAAGGACTTTTAGTTCTATATCAAAATCATAGAATAATTGATTCCTTACGATTAGATAAAGACTTCTAAGACCTCATCACTGCCAGGTACACTACCAGCACCTGTTCCTAATGTCACATCTACACATCTTTCAAATCTCCCCAGAGATGGTGACTCCACAACTGCTCTGGACAGCCTCATCCAATGATTGGCAGCTCTTTCAGTGGAGAAATGTTCTTTCAGATAAAATCTAAACCTCCTTTGACATGACTTGAGATCATCCCCTCCTCATCCTACTGACTCTCCTCCTGTCCCTATTCCCTGGGAGCACAGCCCGACCCCCCCGGCTGTCCCCTCCTGTCAGGAGCTGTGCAGAGCCACAAGGTCCCCCCTGAGCCTCCTTTGCTCCAGGCTCAGCCCCTTCCCAGCTCCCTCAGCCTCTCCTGGGGCTCCAGCCCCTTCCCCAGCTCCGTTTCCTGATGACCCAGAGCTGTCCCCAGCACTGGAGGTGCCTCAGCAGTACTGGCATAGATCACAGATGAGTTCTCCCAACCCTGGTGGTGTAATCTGAAATCTTAATTCAAGGCCAAAACTATCCCGGATACTGAAGCAATTTGTAAATATGAACAACTACACAGACAGTATAAAGACTCACAAAGATAAAATCAAGATAATCATGGTATTTTACAATTAAGCCAAGTTGTAACAGAGTGATGAAGTAGAGACTAGATAAATGGACAGGGAGGTGGACAGAAACCTGGCTAAACTAAAAGGGTCAGAGAGCTACAGTCAGCAGCACAAAGTCCAGCTGGAGCCCAGCCAGAAGTGATACACTCCATGTGGCAATTCTGGAGGAGGCCACGGAGATGCTGCCAGGGCTGGAGCCCCTCTGCTCTGGAGCCAGCCTGGCACAGCTGGGGCTGCTCAGCTGCACAAGAGAAGGCTCCAGGGACACCTCAGAACACCCAAAGCAGGACCCAGCTCTTCTCCTTGCTGCCCCTCACCCCATTGGCCTCAGGCCATGGATCCAGCCTGCCCAGGCCCCTCTGCAGAGCCTTCCTGCCCCCAGCAGATCCACACTCCCACCCAGCCTGGTGTCACGTGCAAACTGACTGAGGGTGCACTCACTATTGTCCAAATCCTAGACAAGAACATTAAACAAGACCATCTCCAATACTGATCCTTGAGTGACACCACAGTAGCCTGCCACCTACTGAATTCAATTCCTGTCACCTCCACTCCTTGGCTTTGACCATCCAGACAATTTTTCATGGCACAGCTCTGAGACTTGGGAGCTCAGATGTGTCAGCCTAGTGGTGCTCTGTGCAAGAATATAAAAATTACTCCAGTGATTTTGGAGACCAGCAGAACATTAATATGAAATGTATGTGATATAAGAAGAATGGGAATAGCTCTAGCCATACCTATGAAATGAGCAGAGGGGGTGACTGGAAGAGATTTTTTTACTAGTTTTATTATGGAAGATGTAAAATGAACTCTACATGGGCAGAACATTTCCAACTAAATGTCTGATGTTGAACCTGAACCCCAAACTCATGGATTCTGTCTCTGATGGCCCTGTGATTTGAAATGGGGCCTGAATTATGAGCAAATTTGGATATTTTCCTTGGCCTTTACAGCTACAGAAAACCTTCTACATCGTTCGGCTCCAGCACAGGGAGTAAGGGTGGTTTATAACATTTAATGTTGAGATTTATGTTTTTCTAGCTGTGCTAATACCATGTGCTTACCCAAAAAAGCAACAGACACAAGGTAAAGTGTGAGCTAGGCTTTTTATATCAATCGTTGCCAGATGCTGGTTTCTCAGCTAAATGAGAGTCCCTGCTAGCTCCACAGTCGGTTTTGCTAACTGCAGTAGCTCTATGGGTGTGTTTTTCTTCCAGAGAAAGGCCCTAAGGCTTGTTTTGGTATTCCCTTGTGTTGTGCTTTTTGTTTTGCTTTCTCTTCAAAATTAAATTCTTTTCTTAAAGGTAACTGTACTTCTTTTACTTAATTTTTACTTAAAGGTAACTGTACTGTGTGGGGTGGGAAGACTTTCAAAAATCATCTTTTGGGGTGTTTCCCTTCAGGGAATGTCCCAAGCCATTAGAGATTGTAGGATAAAGAAACCTTTGTGTTATTCATCTAGAACTGGAGGTGGAAACCCTAGTGGTGCTGATATGGGACAAAATAAATTTTCAGCAAAGAACAGTCGTAATTTGCAGAATCACATTGTACTTTTCTAATAAATTTGCACATAGAAACCCATCAGGAGTTAATCCATTTTCTGCACAAGGTCTGCATTCCCATTGCACTATATTTTAGAGAGAAACAGGACAGGTACTAAATGAGAAAACTTTCACCAAAGGAAATGAGATCTAAAATAAGGCATTGTGTCAAGAATAGGATAAATTCAGGGCTCCAATGCAGTCGGTTGCCAAATTTTGTAAATTATGAATTAACTAGCACAGCAGAGCTTTTTGTCTGCTTATTCTCAGTGCGAAAAGATCTCTAGCAGTAAGAGACAGGTTCCTGACTTCCATGCTGTATAAAGAGACCTACAACTTCAGCACTTACTAACCCTGCAATTTATCGTTTATTAAAAATGTTACCAGTGACTTTTTTTTCTCGCTGCTCAGAGTCTGGTCAAGATATTGTTCTTACCCACAAAAGATTTTTACCTAATGTACAACCTGTAAGATTAATATCTTTGTTCTCTTTTATGGACAATACACAGTTTACTGTTTATTTATTACCAGAGTACGCACCACAATGCCTAAGAATATTGCTGAAACAATATAACTGTACTGTACATTATTTCTGAAGTACCCAGTTCCTGGATTTCCATTAAACAATGAAACTGTTTACAATGCCAATTACTAACACTATGATATCTTATTTCAGATTATGTTAATCACAGAAAATTTATCTCCGAGTGTTACTCCCTGGTCTGGCAACCTAATTGACATTGTACCTAGAAAAATTCCTAGTTCTCTTCCTTTTGAACATATTCTAGAAGCTGCATAAAAATATATAACAATCAAAGTATTAAATAGGGAGATAATACCTGACATTTCAGCTCCACTAATGCGTAGTTATAAATCAGATAATTTTATGTCTCAGCAGAATTATTAATCTGAAAAAAATAATTTGAAAGAGTGGGATTTTAATAATGATATTCATATTAAATTACTTTCTGAGCCTGACCTCATCCTAACACCGCTCTAAATATTTTTTAATTTTTTAATTAAAGAAGACTGCACAAAAAGAAAGAAGAAAATCAAAAACCTGAAGAGCATCACATAACCACAGGGCTGTAATTTTTATGAATAGGGTACATTGCTGTTTCAGCAGGCTCTCTGTGCTACTTTAAGCCCATTCAATACTTGGAACAGGAACTTCTCATCACGCTGTGCAAATACCAGGTGTGGAAGATGGGTTCAGTTTAAGACAGTGGGACTCTTTTCACTGATTTCAGTGGAGTTGGGATTTCTCCCCATGAATTCAGCTTTTATTGTCTTCTTGTTTTGACTTCACATACACCCCAGAGCGAGGGTTGATGTATGAGTAGCATTTAGACAGGAGTAGCCTCTGGAAGTATCATTACACATCTAAATCATAACATCTTTCCTGTTTCTTCCTTGCTTTAAGGGGTTGTAATTTGCTGGTCATCTACAACAATATTAAATTGTTTTACCCATCCTGCATACAGACTGAGCAACTCAGGTCCTTTACACTGAGTAGTGCAGATGCAGGTTTGTTTCAAACTTATTTCCAGACTGTTCCTCATATGAGCCATTTTTCTCTCTGGGGAAGGAATAAGCAAGCTCTACTTGCTTTATGTAATACAGGCTGAAAAGAAATTTCTATTATTTCTAGTGAATGCCATGGGAAATGCAGCCTTATTCAGTCTCCTCCAACAAAACTAAAAGTCAGTACTTCCTTTACATCAAATGCTATGCCCAACTTAAAACTGAACAACATTGTTGTTTATTTTGGTTTTTTTTTGTACCCACTTCTAAGGATTTTCAGTGTTTCTCACAGGTTCTTTTTACCCTGTTTTTTCTTTTTCCTGGGTATTTTTCCCAGGAAAAGGGAAGTTATGGGAGGTAATTACATTTCTAATCAAAATTTGGGCTTCAAGGATCATAACAAATTTCACAGTTTACATTTTCTTCAAATGGTCTTGCTGAAAGAGCTAGACCGAAATCCCTAGAACTGAAACTATAGGACCTGCAAAATATTATGCCTGGGTTTTGAGTTTTGCTGTATTTTCTCTCAGTATGTTTCTTAGCCAAATATTCAGTCTATAGATATTAGTTTTAAATACCTCTTTGCTTCACTCGAATTCTCCCAAAAATATATAGAACAAATACAATAGCTTAAAGATAGATAAAGAATTGGGACAAAAAATTCCGGGACCAGTCTCTCTCCTACTCTAAAATAATTTCCGCAATTTAAAAAGCAATGTTTTTCAACATTGGCTGCAGTTACATAATTTCAGGAAAAAAAAAAAAAAAAGCAAAACCAAACCAAAATCAAAACAAAAACAAAGTAAGAAAGTAACCAGGACTGATCTTTCATTAGATATAGAAAAAACTTCCCAAGAATGAATGAAAAATATGTGAAAATTTTAAAATTACTTTTATGTTTGTGGATCTGGTAGAAACTCCTGCTTCAATTCCAAATTAATGCAAAAGCTTTATATGATATGGAAATTACTTCAAAGGGAATTGCAATTCTACCCCAAAAGATTTCCTTTTACTTGATACTCTCTTTAAGAAGAAAAATTGCCAATTTCAGCACACTGAGTTCCTAATTTAGAGACTGAATCTAAGGTAGGTAAATAGGATCAATAACACCTGTCATGACTCACAAACACGTGATGAAATCTGTCCTATTTTAATCCTTTTGCATCTGAAATATTTCCAGTCTCAAGGAGTCATGACATCAGTAAATATGTAATCTACGTTCATGTCTCTCTTCAATACTGTAACAGCCAAAGCCGCACTGAAGAGAAACATTTTATTCAATTTTGAAGTGAGGCACCTTCTTATAATATTATATTTATTGAATACAGTGTCTTAAAGGGAGAAGAATGGAAGGTGTAATTTGAAGCCAGTGCTGGGGTTACCTGAACTATGCTTAGTACAGAAGCAAACAGGAGAGCAGATGCTCTTGGAGAATGATGTGGAACTTCAAACACCGGGGATGTCTCCAAGGCAATGCACTCCAAACTGACCTGATATTCCACAAGTCTTGTTTCAACAACATGGTTTTATTGCATGTTTTGGTATGTGGGACTACACTGACAGTCAGGTCCTTCAGTATTCTGTGAAGGCATCAAAAGAGCTAAAAATGAATAAATTTCCTTTTCATCTCCTGTGTGCATTCTGAGGGTGTTACAGAAATGATCCTTCTGTGGTGGATGAGAAGGGTCTCAACATGGGTTAAGAACCTAACATGAACATTTATTTAAAAGAAAAAACAAACATACAACTTCAAGCTTGCATATATATTTCTAGTAATAGAAATAAATACCTACTATTTGAAAAACTATCAGCTGGTAGTCAGTCTTGCTGGATGAAATTTTTTTAGAAATGCTGAAGCATTTAATGCTGCAGCATTTAGATTACTTTGACATTCTTACAGATATTAACCATGGCCAAAAAACATGGCCACAGTCCAAGTGAAATAAATTACATCTTAGTCATAACTTTTCATTTGGATACAACACTGTACTCCATGGCAATGACAACAACATTATCAATGCCATATGACAGCTATCTTATAAGCCTGCATATGTTCTTTTCCTGATACATTAAAAATTCTCACTGGATTTTATCCTCTTCCTGTCTGACTAGGACAAAAAAAATTGAAATTATTTTCTATTGTACTCTCAAAGAAAATTTTAAAAAAGGATTCTCAAAGACAAGAAATTACAGTAAGTTATCAAGAAAATCTACTTTGTATATTGAAATTCTACCATATTTTTACTTCTAACATATCTAGCATCTTTTCTAAGTAGAAAATATATATGTTTGATGCTATGCTTGTTTAGGTATGCAGCTGTGTATTGAATGGCTTGTAGCTGATGCCATATTGGATGCAGTACTTCTGAAAAAACAATCTTGACATGTTTGACATAAATTAGTCGTATAAAAGGCATCACTGCTAAACTGTCTGAACATAAAACAAAGTTCACTTAATATTGCTGAATGAGCTGATGAGGTGAAAGTCCTCTAGGTGACCTTATTCCATCAGTAAGTGCAAGTAGGGAGAGACCAGGCTAGAAGCAGAACTTTCAGATCAACAGAGTTTAATGAACCCAAAATAGGGTCTGGTGCTTCATTTTGGGCAAGGTGCAGTGGCTTTAAAGTCAGAGGGAATCGGTAAAAATGATAAGAAAGAAAATCTTCTTTCTGAGGGTGCTGAGGCCCTGGCACAGGTTGCCCAAAACAGCTGTGACTGCCCCATCCCTGGGAATCTTCAAGGCCAGGTTGGACAGGGCTTGGAGCAACCTGGGATAGGTGAAGGTGATCCTGCACATGGCAGGGAGTAAGACGATCTTTAAGCTTTCTTCCTACCCAAACCATTATATGACTTAATGATTCTTTTTTTCAAAAGTGCTTGTAAATCAATGGCAGTTCTTGAGTTCTGGGCATATGGGATTTTTCACACTCTTTAGTACTTAACAATGTGAAACTTATAGTTAAGTCTGTATTGATATATTTACTAAACAAAATCTATATCTTTGTATGTGTGACCAGGATAATCTGATAGAATGTCCCTAAAAGGAACAAAACTCCATTTCATACCTGCAGCAAGAGGCTGCATGAAAGCCTGTCTGAATAAGTTCAGGGTTGTAGATGTGCATACTTTAAGAATACCTTGCAAATTGAATGATATCTTTTATGTCTGTCCACCTGGAAATTCAGAACCAATTATTGGCTCCTTCTCTAGGTTCCTTTTACACTTAGGAGAGGAGCTAGATACAGCGGACCCATGTGCACCACCTGTTACTGCTTTTGGAATCTGTAATTTTGGAATGGTTTGGTTATTCTCTGAAAGTGTTTATCTCTATTGATTGCAGAAAGGATCTTCAAACAGAAGATTTGCTGAGACTTATTTTTAACCTTCTTAAATGTAGCAGCATGAATTCCAATTTGGGTGTTTTAATATTGCTTTCCTGACAAGACAGGAAATAAGATAATTTAAGATGCTGTAAAATAATGCAGTGAAAATACATTTTTCAAGGGTCCAAACGATGGGCCATCTGATTTTTTTCCAAACCACTTTAGAGACACATTTTTACTTTGTAGCCCTGCCCTAATTCTAAGAGAAGTTGCTATCTGCTGACCTCAGCCACATTGGCTCATACTCAGCTCCTTTCAAAAATTTCTGCAGCCAGGAAATCAGCTGGCATCATATTTAAGTAAAATAACTCAAAATAACTGAAGGGTATTTTCAGAGCATTAAAATCTGATTTATTTTATAGAAGATATTTCCTTTTCTTAAGTAGCTTTCTTAATGTGCTTATTAATTTATGTCCCCTTTCTATATTTTGTAGTCTACATTCAAAATTTTCTGCTTTCCCTTTTGTTTTGTTTTGTTTTGAGGGTTAATCACTGTAACTAGAGCTCATCGAGTCCTGAAACTAAATGTAAGTAACAGCAACTGACTGTTGGACAGAATGAAAAAGCCTGATTTTACCACGCCACACTGAACAATGTGTTACCTCTGGCCCATGTATTTAGCACCAGAAATCATTTTATTTTCTGCAAAATATCCCACAGGCATATTTAGTTTTCACAGGAGGCTGTTACGTAACAGCAGACAAGGCATATTCAGATAGCTAATGAAAGGAGTCATGCATTAATTCTGTTCTTTCTTTGCAAAAGCAAGACTAGCATCAGTTCTGGTCCAGGAAACATGTAGCTGTGGGCAAAATTTCAAGTTAATGTGCTCTTCAAAGAGGAGTTGTGTTGTTTTTTTACCAGCTAAAATTGTCTATCCATGTCTGACTCTATAGCTACCCTCCCAGGGGATCAGGGAAGTGGCTCCTCATGTATAGCTATTTCACAGAAAAACTTTCTTAAGACAGGCAACTCAAAAGGCAGAAGTTAATCTTAAGACTAGGATAACCTAGTTATCCTAGAGACCTGTGTGAATCTCTAATGCATCTTGATTTTCTCCTTTTTTTTTTTAAAACTTCATTTTGTACACAGTAGCAGGAGTAAATGCTTGGAGGGATTTTCACAGTTTTTATAAGAAAGACTATGACACTTTGCCCTTCCTCAAGAAAAACATTGTCATATGATTTGTCATGTCCAAAAGATTCACAAAAGGCATGGCATGGCCTTAAAGGACAAATTAGAAAGGACTCAGTTTGACTGATAGGAGGAAAGCAGCTTTTGTTTGCCTGACCCACGTGAAGTATGGACAATGAGCCAATGTAAAGGTCAGTGTGAACAACAGCCATGGGGAATTCCAGCCTTCCAAAGACAAAGCACTACAGCCAGTAGTTCTGATGTCTGGACAGCCTGAAATGAATGGAATGCTTTATGAAACCTGTTTTATACTTAGCAAAGACTCAAGAGACAAACATGTTTCAATGTACTTTTTGCAATTTTTCTTTTTGTTTGCATCACTTGTGGCACTTTAGGTCAAAATAGCCTTACTGATAAAACTATGTGCTTAATTCTTGGCTATGTGTAAGTCAGATATCTTCAACAATGATCCTAATTCACAGAGAAGGAGTCAGTGTTCCCACAAGCATGTCCCAACTGCTTAGTCACTATTTAGGCAACCAATAATACTGTTCTGAACTACCTGGAGAAGGAGACAACTATAAACTATTATCTGTGGAATGTGTGAACATATTCATAGCATAGAGTTAGAAAAAAGACAATCCAGAGAATATTTTTTTATTTTATTTTATTGTTTCGTATGAAGAAAAAACCTTGTTTGGGGAAATTCAGGCAGTTTTAGTTATCTTTCAGATACTTGTGTGCCATGGAATGTAAATATCCTTTGTATGTGAGGTCACAAAAATTCACTTTAACACAGAAAACTATAAAAAGCAAAATAATCTCTGATTATCTTTCTTGTCCCCAAAATTGCCACAGAATCACAGAATGAACTAGGTTGGAAAAGACCTTTTGAGATCAAGTCCAACCTATGGTGTAGCACCTCCTCATCAAGTAAACCATGGCACCAAGTGCCACATCCCAGGCTTTGAAAAGCACATCCAGGGTGGGTGGCTCTACCACCTCCCTAAGCAGATGATTCCATCGCCCAGTCACTCTTTCAGTGAAGAATTTTTTCCTGATGTTCGACCTAAACTTCCCTTGGTGCAGCTTAAGATTGTGTCCTCTGGTTCTGTCAGTTGTTGCCTGGTAAAAGAGACCAACCCCATCTGACTACAACTACCCTTCAGGAAGGTGTAGAGAGTGGTAAGGTCACTTTTGGGTCCCCTTTTCTCCAGGCTGAACACCCCGAGCTCCCTCAATTGTTCCTCACAGGGTTTGTGCTCCAAGCCCCTCACCAGCCTCGTTGCCTCCTCTGGATGTGCTCAAACATCTCAATGTCCTTCCCAAACTGATGAGCCAGAACTGGACACAGCACTCGAGGTGTGCCCTCAGCAGTGCTGAGTACAGGGGCAGAATGACCTCCTGATACAACAGAACGGCTGTTCCTGATCCAGGCCAGGGTGCCATTGGCCTTCTTGGCCACCAGGGCACACTGAAAAAAACCAAAGAAACCAACAACTTCCCTCCCCGCCCCCCACCAAAAAAGACCAAAAAAACCCCAACTTTTTTGCACCTAGCCCCAAGTTTATTGCACAAGTGGGATTTCCAGCCCCCACTTCCTGCAGCCCCTCAGCCCAGGGATGTATGTCACCCACTTTAGTTGCAATTCAATGGTTGAATAAACTCTATTACTGCTTATCATAACTTCTGTGCCTGTGTCATCTCAAAGACAAACTTGGTGATGATCAGGTCCCTCGTGTGTCTGGTTCATTGGAAAGTGAATTGGAACATATGACCTCTCCTTGGAAGTACTCAAGATTCAATTTCAGACATAGCAGACAAGTGTGACAAATAGTATCCTCATCTCATGATTTTATCTCTAATTATTTGCTTGCAAAATGCAATAATTCATTGTGGACCCACACTTCAGTAGTAAATTAATACTCCCACACCCTGTGCTGGCTCAGCTCTTGTGACTATGAGACCAGAATTAAAATTCTGACCCACATCTTCAAATACAATCCCATCCTACTCCCACTTCAGTAGCTTCTTCAAGAAGGTGAATTCATTATGTATTCTTTTATGAGAGGAGATGTAATCTGAGTTACAGCCTGTCAGTTGTCCCAAAGGGGAGCAAATATAAAAACAATATTTTTAAGTTTGTCATATTTTTACAATAATTTTCTTATTTTTCTTTTTGCACTTTAGATTTTACACAGAAAATGTGTATTGGATTCTTGAAGACCAGCACATAGTAACAGTGGAAATAAATATTCCTGAAAGAACTTACATAGCTGAAGTTTCTTTGCAGGTTGTAAACAACTTAAATATTGCATGGCATGTAAAAAGGCACAAAAAAAGGAAATCAATTCCAAAACTGAAAATGAGAAAAACAAAATCCCAATAAACTAAATTAACAAAAATCAAGAAGGGCAAGTTGGTACTGGTGACCTTAGCTGACCTACATTAGAGGGTAATTACTGCCCAATCAATAGTCCTTATGCATAACTACGGACATAAATGGTCAATGGAAAGTGGTAAAGGATGGTGATCAATAAACATTACAGTCTGGCATGCAGTTGTCCAAGAAGTGGGGGAAAATTATTACTTTTATACTTTGGATTGCCAATATACCAATCAGGATTCATCAAAGTTTGGGATTTCAGCTTTTTCCACAGTATACTACATTATCATTCTCTTTTAAATCCTTCCCATAAGACTGACTTAAGTGACCTGATTACAGCATGGCTGCTTAGTGACCAGCTTCAGTGCAGTTCCAGGTTATTGGCCTCTGAACTGCCAACATTCCTGAATAACACCTACAGATATTGTCCTGGTGCTTGTGAAAATAGACATGCTCCTGTCAGCAGTTTTGAGATCAGAGTCAGATCAAAATGTTTCTTTGCCAGGACAATAGAAAAGAAAGAAGCTCTCTTGAGCTTGAGAGCATTTGTCGAGATGCTGAAACTCCTGTTGATGGGTGATATACAATTTAAGATGTCTGAAACAAACTGCAGTAAAATACCTGATGAGGGAACTTTTTTTTTAATGGAATCGAAGCAATCTTGAATCTGGCCTTTGATGAAGACCCAGGGGTGCAAAATAAGTTAATATTTCTTCCTGATCACTGCTAGTGAATCAGTCATGAGTAGTCATTTGGAGTTGCACATGATATTTCAGAAAGTATTCTTGATTTTTAATTTTTGCAGTCTAATTTAGATTCACTGAGAGACAGCAGTCAGTCAGCTATGTAATATGAAACATAATTTACCACAGCTTTACACATATGCACTCCTCCTCCTACAGTCTAAGAAGACTGATGAAAATTATCCCCAGGACATGTTTTTTTATAGACAGCACACAAACTTTTGCACAGGCAGTGTTTAGCTATTCCTTGTGATCCTGGCTAGGATCCACTCCTAAATGTATGGTTCATCTGAATAAAAAATAGAAACCAAAAATATTCACATAGAAGAATTATGATTTTGGAAATTTAGAGCTGGATTAAGAAACTTTTCCCACAGAAATGACAGATTTACTATATTAGTAATAAGGCAATCTGGGCAATGGACATTTTGAAAACCTTCTCATGTACCTTGTCACAAAAGGATCTTAGATGATTCAGAGTAGATGCACTACTTTAAGTCAAGAGAATATACACCCTTTTGATCCCTCAAAAATTAATTTTTAGAAGAATTTAACCAATTCAAATAGCCAAATCACCACAAAAATACTATAAATAAAATTACAATGCTATTGATAATACTGCTTTTAAATCCCATCTCTTTGGATGCCCAGAACATATTACCCTGATTCTTTAGTTATATTAATAACATATTCCGTATTCAATGGAATGAGTTACAATGTTCCAATGTCAAACAAAGCTAAATAAGTTTACCTTCTTCCTCCCACCTGGTCAGAACAGATGTACTTGGATTTCAGAATATGACAACTTTGATGATCACCCCCCCCCTTCCTTTGACTTTCCCATGATAAATTTTATATTATGAATAGTCAGTTTACATCTGTGAAGCTCAGACTGACACCAGCCTCTGAATCATTTTACCCTGGGGTAGTGCTGTGGTCTCTTCCACCGTGACGCACATTGTCTAAATTGCTTGAATATGTTTATGCATAGCTAATGCATTGTGTTGTAAGGAATAACGTTTTGGCTACACATAAATCTGCCTTTATACCTGATTCCATGACAAATGTGTTAGTGGCTTTGGCACATGATTTGTTTGTACCTCAACACAGTGCACAATTGGCAGGCAGAATTGTGGGTGACTGATAGCATCATCCTTGGATGATTGTGGCCTTTGATTAAAACACATTAAACTTCCTCTGTGTGCTATTACCTGTCTTGGGATTGATTAAAGAGGTTATGGTGTGCTTTCTTGGGTATGGATATAAGCCTAATTACTGGCAGTTCTCTTTGGAACACCCATATGAATGAAACTGTTTGACCACAATTTACAAACTTCAGTTCTGTGACTTTTACTCAGTAAAACAGAACTTAGTGCTGGAAAGCCAACAGGACTTCCCTGAGCAGCCTCAGACAAGCTTCCATGAGCAGTCTCCCCCTGCTTCCATGAGCAGCCTCAGACAGCATAGCAACTGAGTTTACTTTCATCTGAAAAAAAAATGGCAGAGATTTGTGTGAGGGTAACATACACATTTGATGGTAGCTCCAAAAGGAACATGATGGCCTGAACCGTGGCAATTTTCCTTGGAGCCAGTGAACAGACCATGGGGCCTTTTCTTTCCTGGTCTAGCCTCATTCTTCATCCCTCACTGTGAATGTTCATGCTTCCAGCACTGAAATGTCCTGTTCATTCCATGGCATTACATTCAGCATGGCCTCAACTATTCTATTACCTAAAATTAAATTTTATAGATCCATATATGCATGTATCTCTCTGTATATATACTACATGTGTGTGTGTGTTTTGTGTTTAAATAACAGCTTACAGATCCTCAGACAAGAAGGATCTGCATGTTTTTTTATGCAGACTTGCCAAGACAGATAAAGATTATCTTATCATCCTCCAAGCATTGGCAGAGTCTTCATCAATAACAAAGTTCTAGGTGTGGGTTTGCTGAAGAGCCAAGGCTGTGATCTCCTCTGTTGGCACTGACTGCTGTAGTGTGCTTCCGTTACTCTTCTGTGACTCTGCAATTTCAGAGTGTCTTCATTCTTACCAGGACAACATTCCTATCTGTCCACTAACTTAGTTATTAGAAACAGATCATAGATATTTATAGCTTAGATTAAATTGAGACCTTCAATGTAAAGGCCATTATGATCAAATGTGACAGTACCATGAGAGGGCATTATCTAATAGTCTGTAATGTGTGACATAAGGAAATGTGTGTCCCTTGAGCATTTATGAAGTAAAATCAACCCTCCCTTCCCTACTTTCCACGGATCAAATATATGTGCCTAGCTGCAGATGAGTGATAGGGGAAAGCCAAAGTATACAGACTATTAAAATGTTCTATCTCCTTTCTTCTGTTGCTCTTCCTAATTGCTGTAATTGGATAATGTTCTGGGAAGTATCCTGGTAATAGAAGAAAAAAGGGAGGTGATAGCCCTCACAACACATGACATTATCTGAAAACTGTCAAATGAGAGTGTTTCTCTCAAGGAGTAATACTCCCTTTATTTGTTAATATTTTCAATGCAAGGACCAAATGTTTTGTAGAGAAAAATTAGCCTGGAGGTCAGAACTCAGGCAAAGTAAAAGCAAACACTTTTACAGGCCAAATGTTTTAATTGTGTTAAACACTTCTGTAATCATGACTTGCAGCATTAGTTTTTTCTTTAATTTTTCAAGATTACTGCTCAGGGGTAGCATTGCCTGATCACAATGTGCACTTAAATGTGTCCTAACTTTGTTCTTTTCTTCATTGAAAAGAGTCATCTTTGTTTTTGTATGCAAGGAAATATCACACTGAATTCCTGTATACTTTGCACCCCAGGAACAGTCAAACAAGTCACATACTATTGAAAGAGGTTAAATGTCCTCTGCATAGTCATAATTCACCAAATATATCAGGCAATAAAATCCTGTGATAACTCACTTTTCATGACAAACCCTGTAATGAGAAGTGAAAATGGGAAAAATTCATCTATTCACTTGACATAGATTGTAACTAGAAAGAGAAAAACTAGACCAGAATTAACTCATTCCTGCAATGACTGCACAGCTGCAAACAGACATTTCTCCTTGGTTGCCTTGTTGACTTTTTGATTTATTTACCTTTCCTTAAAAATTATTCTTGAATAGCTTCCTAGCAGCATTACTAGAGAACAGTAACTAAAAATGAATAAAAAGAAAAATCTCAAAGTGTCCACCCAGCTATTGTCTATTTCCATTGAGCAGAAGAGCAATGCAGAATTCCGTTGAATTTAAATGCATAATTGAACCACTGCCTAACAGTTATTTCCCCTTTAAAGAAACCTGATTTATTTTAGAGTTTATAACTTACTAAACCCACATATGCTCACCTATCACAAACAGATAACTTCTCCCCATTTTATGTAGATACTGTAGGTACAGAGCACATGATACATTGAATAATGGACTGCAAGGTAATAAGAAAATGAGGGAATTAGTCACACTCATCTTTAAAAAGTATTGTGCCATGATCCAAATGCCTATAGCCAGATCCTAATACTGAGTAGATGATGGAAATAAATATGCTGGAAATCAACAGATATGAATAATGCAAATTCTTCATATATTTGCAAGAAGCCATACAAAATGCTGTTGAAATAAGGCCATTTCTGACAGCTTTGCTGCATACAGCATTAAAAGACTCTCATGGGGGCTCTCAAATTACTAGAGGGGCTTTTGCACCTTTTTCCTCTGTAAACAAGAAGGCCTAAATGCCTGAGACACCTCAGGAGAACAGAGCAAAATAGTACAGAGCTTTTCACAAAGATATGAGGATGAAGAGGTGGCTCAGCTACATAAAATTATACAGCAGCAGAAAGCTTAAAAATGATTAAGACTATGCCATTTCTGGCACATTTCTGGAAAGCTACATGATGTAGTATCAAAGTGACCTCTGCCCATCCTGTCAAACCACATCAGCTTGTCTTTTGTCACTATGCCTATTGACAGCACATTCTGTGATGAAGCATGACATAGCATGGAGGACAATAGGAAATGAAAAGCTAACCTTTTGTGGCACACATTGCTTTTAAACACCAATAATACATTTCAATCAACTCGGAGGATCAAAATGAATGCTTCCCACTGTGGCATGGGAACACATGTTTACAGATTTGAGTTAAAATAGGTTTTCAAATAAACGACCCAGTATCCTGTTATTTTGAATGAAAGTGAGATCCTCTTACACCGAGGATTATTTTCTCTCACAATATATGTCATTCTGTTCTCTTGTATGGTGTCAGTAGTGAGATCTGTTCCCTGGCTTGTCCCTTTTCAGGAAAGAATAGAAGTGATTTGGTATCTACTGTGCTATGTACAGGAAAGTTCTGAATGGAAACCACAGGGAAAGATCTCCCACTCTCTGCAGAGCTGGAGCGCTCAGAGGAGGTGAGCAATCCTCCAAACTGCCTTTCACATCCAGTTAAACAGGTGTCTTTAGCTGGGAAGATGTATGGATACGAGTGAAAAAAAAAAACAAAAAACAAAAGGTAGAGGAAGCAATACAAAAGAAATGGCAGGAGAAGATTAGTAGCAACGCAGCAATAAGGAGAAGTTAAAAATTCTCCTTATTGGACAAAGAGTAACAAAGAAGAATATGATGGAAGTCGGAAATCATGGGAAAATGTGCTTGGAAGCAGGGAGTAAAAAAAAAAAAAAACCAAAAAAACCCCAAAACTGATGTGAAAAATAAAGCTGGGAAAAAAAAAAAAAAAGAGGAAAAGATAAAGCTGGAAAAACAAGAGGAATCAGAAAGACTGAAATATGCAGAAGAGAAAAAGGATTCTGGTACCCTGCAGCCCAGAGCTTCATATTTCAACTGCTACTTACACTTCATCACGTCTCTGTAACAGCAAGTAATACATTGTAATATATTCTTTTTAATTTCTCTATTTCTCAACTATGAAACAGAACACGGGGATGAAGTATTCTATCATGAAATACTTCATTTGTTACTAGATGAATTTTTTTCTAGATTTTCCTGACACAGTCTACAAGAAGCTGGTCGTGATTTCTTCCTTTCTTTTCTCATGCATGCCTAACCTTCAATGATATCCTTGCACTGTATAGCTTATTATTTAGTATACCACAAACATTATATACTTTTTTGCTTGTTTCTGAGGAACATGAAGACTACAATTTTTTCATAAATCTTAAATGGCCCTAAAGAACGAATTTCTGAAAAGCCTGATCATTTGCAAAGACAATGATACAGCTTTTATTATCTGATCTCTCTTTGCATTTGTTGTGTGAACACTTAAGTTTATTTAATATTAATATTATCACAGACAGAAATTTATACAAATGAGTGGTAGGAAGAACAAGATGAAAGAAGACCAACTTCTCACTTTCAAAAGGCAAATAGAAAACAACAAATTAAACTGGGATAATTATTATGTAAGAGCATCACTTTAACCTAGAAAGAGTTTGAATGAGAAAAATTCACTGAGGACTGGTACATGCGGAAACATTAACTTCTGACCAGAAGCTGTTTGAGGATTAGATTTGTCCTGAAAGCAAGGTCATTATGTGTTTTGCTGATGTCCCTGGGCTGTGCTGGTGGGCACTGCAGGGGAGTCTGGTCTGCCCTGCAAGGTCGCATCACCCAGGCTGTGCCACAAGGAGAAGTGGCTGACGATGTCTGATGTAAAGACTCATGTCTTGCAATGCAGAAACGACCACCCTAAATCTGTAGTTTCCTCCAAAGCTGGAAAGAATATGGCTCTATCAACACAGTTCTGAGCACAGTGTAGTTAAGCAAGACTAATTAGTGTTTTGAGCAGTGTCTTACAGAGGAGGCTAAACAGTTTCTGGACTACAAATGATCCTCATACTTCTCATCTGCACAATTTCTGTGATTTTACGTAAGGTCTGGGATCTCTATAGTATACCATGGAGAGATGCATACAATATCCTTGCTATGATATTTTTCTTTTATTTTTTTCCTACCAGTACTTAAAATAAATGAGGAAGGAATTAATTCAAAATTGTGTATCTATATATTTTACATTATATGTAAAATACACTTAGCATTATCTTGTGTATATCCTTCTTCAGGCAAGTTTTCAAGCTGCATTAACTAAAACTGTCATCTTATATACAAAACATTTTTCAGATGTTCTTTCATATTTGCAGCATGAGTCAAACTATTCATCCAACCAAAAATGGATCCCTTTCATTTCAACAGAATTGGCATTCATTTACCTTTAATGGACTGGCTGAATAACCCATATCATCATTTTTAGGGAATGGGTTTTTTAAAATTGTTTTCTACTAAGGTTTGGGTTCCGGTGATATATTTATTCATCATATGTATTTTCTTTGCTGAAAGATTTTTTTTTTCATTAATTAATTAACATTTAATGATTAATTAATATGACCGAGGCAATATGAGATAAAAATGGTTGCTTCTCCAATTATGGATTTAGTTATAATTCAGAATTGTATTCATTACTTTCTGGACTCTGTAATTCTTCATAAAGGAAACAAAGACATTCTGTTAAACTGCAATAAATTCAGTCATGCATTTTGCCGAGCCATAACTTGAGTTCTATAATTTTATTTTTTGTTTTGTGAATCAATCTCCTCTACATGAACAAGAAATGGTGGGAAAAAATAAATATCAGTCACTGAAAAAATTTACCATTGACTAAGAGTGCATACTTTTGGTTTCATTTTCCCTTAGAGCAAGGCTCTTTTACTTTGCATTTCAAAGAAGGATGATGTGGACTATTACAATCACTCAATTTGAAGACAAAAGAAATAGTTCTGAACAGAAGAAGAAAACAGAATGCATTTATTCTGTGTGAGTTCAAATCCCCTTACCACCATCACTTCTAAAGGGTATCCTGAGTTCTGAGGTAGATCACCACCACATTTTCCCTAAAAATTCAGACCTTCTTGCAGCTTTGCTTTTCAAATTGAAGAATTATGGTTTTATTAATGCTGTCTTCAGTGGCTTGAATGTAATGGCTTCAAACTGACAGGGAGCAGGGGTAATGTGTCCCCTCACAGGGGACACCATCTGAAGGTGGTGATGCCCTGGCACAGGTTGCCCAGAGCAGCTGCCCCACCCCGGAAGTGTCCAAGGCCAGACTGGACAGGGCTTGGAGCAGCCTGGGATGGTGGAAGGTGTCTCTGACCATGGCAAGGTGATGGTATGAGATGATCTTGGAGCTCCCTTCCAACCCAAATCGTTACAGGATTCTGTGTGGATTGGTAGCTCCTTCTCAGCATGAGCAAAACCACTCCAATAAGTATTATATTTTCACAAAATACACTGAGTTAAAAACATCCAGAAGGAAATAAACCCACAATGAATGAAGGAACTGGAGAACAGCCAATATCTGAAAGTTTTAATAATTAAACCTAGCTGCAAGTGCCTTTTCTGGCCCTAGCCCAAGCCCAGCCTTTTTATTACCTTAGGTTCTCTAAGCACATGTAATATGCTCTGCATGTTATTTCAATCTTTATTAAGTTGTTTAACATGTGGGGAAATAAAGAATTGTTATAAATTTGAAGTTGTGAGAGAGGGATGGGGGAAAAAATTCCTGGGTCTGCTGAGCCAGTGAGAAAGTAGAAATGAGACTATAACTGCTCTAAATAGTTAACCAAAATACCACAGTTTCTCTGAACAGGGTAGTTATTTTTTCATTAATACTTATCTCTTCTTCTTTTCTTCAGAATCCCTTTACAATCTTTTCCTTTAAATACAGTGGGAATAATTCCCTCTGTTTTTCCATTCCTTTTTTCCTCCATATTAGGATAACAAAGCAACACTATTGCCTCAAGCTGCAAAAGCTGGGACTGACAGGGTGTAGAGGCACAGTAATTTTTGAAAACACAATTTAGTCCTGAGGCTCACGTTTTGCATCATTAAGAACTGGTGCTTGGGCGGCATTATCTAATCAATGTCCCTGTCTAAAATGTAATTAGTCTTAGGACTGAAAGAAGCAAACTCAAGTCATCATAAAAGTCAATCAGCCAGGATATAATTTCTGTGAAACTACGAAATAGATTATTGTTTTCTTTCCATATGAAGGTTTTTGATAAACCTTGCCAAGAGACTTTAGGTGCTTTTTAGGTAGCTCATTTTATTCTTTTTAAAAGAGCCGTTTCTCTTTTGTATATTTTAACAATTAAGTAATGAAAGCTGGAATCTGATTTTCTTCTTTCCATAATAATCTCCCATTAGCTTTTGTTCCACCAAAGTCAGTGGATGTGTTCCCAAGAATTCCTGAGAGAAGGATTGGGCCCTTCAATTTTTGTGCCAGTATATCTTATCCAGTGGAATTTTCCCCCTTTCTTAAAGTTTTTCAGTGCTGCAAGTCAGTGAATATTTGCTGAATAACTTTGCTCTTTATCTCTCTCTTTGTTTTCAAGTCTTTGGTCTCTTAGATTCTCAGGGGACACATGAACTTGGAAGGGTAACTTCTATACAGCTCTGTCTAAAAAATATATTACATATTATAAAATAAAACAGTAAACTATTTAAATATATTACTAAATGTTTTATTTAAAATATATTACAGAATATATAACTTTGGTTTCCAAATAAATTTCCAAAACAATGTTTTTTTCTAGTAAAATCTGTTCATAGAAAAATCAATTCCTCAAAAAAGTATGAACAGAATTATTTTCACTTTTATGTTACTATCATCCTGTTTCATGTTGGTTAATGAAGCAGTGTTAGATCCTTTTGTGTGGTATTACAGATTTCCATGATCTCAAAGCACCCTTTGAAAGGACATTATAGATTTCAGTCTAAACCCGAGACGGTGGAAAAAATATCTCATCACAATAGGCTCCATAGATCATGGCATAATTAACTGATTGTTATAACATACTTGGGCTTGACTCTGAAGCTTTTTACTGCCAGACGCAGGGTGTGATGAAAGTCACTGGAATTCCTTTCATTTACTTTGATGAGCTTTCTGTCAAGTTCATAATATTTACAGTGTTTGAAATTGCATGACTCAGTCATAAGTATAGCTGACCAGAATATACTTCATTTCAAAACAAATTACCAAAGTAATGTTTCTGGTAAATGTTGTTAATTGAAAATCCAATTTCCCCATGTACTATAAATAGAATTATTTTCACTTTCTGATGGAAAATTTTGTGTTAATATTGTGAAAGAAGGTGAAAAGTCTTAAAAAAAAAATTAATGCAAATCTTAGTGGTTGTAAAAAAAATCCAGTTTAAGTAAAAAAACTCCAGCCATACCTACCCATTCCAATAGGCAACAAAGTATCAAATAAACATATCGGTAGGATATGGTCCCAGGGAACATTAGTTGTAGGGTTGGATAGCTTTTACAGTGATCCCTGAGCTTTTTACTAATTGCCTGGCCTATTTCACACGAACAGACCACAGGGTTTTTTGGGCAGTCACTCTCTACAGATGTCCTTTTGTCTCAGAACCTCTGCAGTTGCAAAGGAATCCAGTCGTGTGCCTGTGTAGGTGCAAAGATAGCAGGAGTGGTTAATGGGATTTTCAATTTGCTTTTCAATTTTTGCTTTTTTTCCACTTAGGAATTTGAATAATTGAAAAAAGTTTTGTGACTTACAAGTCCCATTGAAAACCCTGTATACAATAATCATTTAATTATTTGAGTCTTTCTACTGTTATCACGAATGCAGTAATTGGAATTTCTTTTGCTCCCTGTATGCTGATTACATTTCTAAGAGAAGGAAAGCCTCTTTATTTAGTATTTCTTTTCTGCTCTTTCCCATTATTCTTTTTTATTCAAAAGGAAGAATAGTTGGAATCTGCCTGAACATTTCAGAACAGCTAACCCATATCATTACCCATAAGGCTGTGTCCAGGCTAATCATGCAGACAGCAGCTATTCACAAATATGGAAAAATATGGAAGAGGAAATGCTGCTATTGCCTGATTTCTGAGGACCTGGGAATTCTGTGCCAGAAAGGTAGGGTTTTTTTGGTTTGGTGGTTTTTTTTGGGGTTTTTTTTTGGTTTTTTTTTTTTGGTTTTTTTTTTTTGGTGCGCTGATAGGTTTTTCAGTTGCCAAAGTTTGTATACATATGGTAAAGAGTGAAAACAAGTGAGATGGTATCCTTTGGGCTAAAGGACAGAGGCTGACATTAAATGTTGATGCTTCTCAGAAGAGAGTGCTTTCACATCTTTGCAAAAATGCACTGCACCTTACACCTCACTCCACAGCAGGTCTGGAACAAATAAACAACTACAGGTGAAAAAGGTGCTAAAAAAACCCCTTAACCGTCAGTTATTCTGCAAAACACAGGATGCATATCACCCTACTGAAGTGGCATCCCTGTCATGCATGGACATCTTCCATTAATTTTAGAGTCCTGGCTTGAGCCACTAAGGAAAATTGATTTTAAAACGAGACAGACATGGGAAAGGAAAGATAGAAAAGATAGACAAGTAGATAGATAGATAGATAGATAGATAGATAGATAGATAGATAGATAGATAGATAGATAGATAGATACATACATACATAGATAGAATGAACAGAGCTAGAGAGGGACTTTGTGCATGGACCTGGAGTGACAGAATGAGAAGTTTCACACAGACAAAGCAGAGGTTTGGATAAGATAATAGAAAAAAAAATCTTTTCTGTGAGGGTGGTAAGGCATGGTAGATGTTATCCAGAGGATCTGTGGCTGCCCCATCCCTAGAAGTGCTCAAAGCCAGGCTGCATGGAGCTTGGAGCTTGGTCTAGAGGGTGGTGTCCCTGCCCATGGCGGGAGGGAGGAATGAGATGATCTGTAAGGTCCTCCCAACTCAAACCATCCCATGATTATATGATATGAAAGACATGAAAAAGGTGCTATTTTGATTGCTGTTGCAGAGTAATATTAGCAGCACTGCTCATGGAATGTCATAGAAACCTCTGCTATGTGCAACAAACCCCTGAATGTGACTACCATCACAAAAAGCAAGAAAGAGTGGAGATGCATCCCCATGTTTCTATCTGATTTACAGTTGTCTTATTCTTTGCTACCCAAGAAACCTGTCTAGGAAAACCCAGGTGTCCATGGCCCAGTGTTGGACCAAATCCCTGGCTGTGCCTCCTGGAATTCCTGCACAGAGACTGTTGCCTGGGGTCTCAGAACACAGTGAGCAGTGCCAGTGTGTCCATTAAAAATTGTTATATGTTTAGAAAAATAATATTCACAGCGGCAACATAAAGCAAATAGTGCTGTTAAGGCTAGCAAAGTGAACATGAGTGATTATTTTGAAAACTGTTGTTTTGCAAGAAATGTTGACTTTACCAGCTGATTGAGGGAGGGAAAAAGCTCTAAAATGAAACCCTGCCTATAAGGCTGACTAACAAAAAGATGAAACTATACTTGATATTCAAAAACAGTAAGAGTACCCAGATGAGGGTTGACTATATTAGCTTAAAATAGAATGAGATGATATTTATTTGTGAAAATTAAAACCCTACTTAAAAAAAAAAGGAAATCACTTTGCCAGAATTATAAGATATAGTCTTGACTTCCCAGTGGCTCTCCCTTTTTTGTGGAAATTATGATACAAATTGTGATACAAAGCCAAAACCTGCCTAGAGGTTTAGATCTTTAATTTTGAAATGAGACAAATAAGAATAGTGAGATAACATCTCACAGACATTGGCGTAGAACTTTGTTCAAGTAATAAATCTAATACTACTACTATTAATACTAATACTACTATTAATAATAAAAAAATAATATAACTCTAGATATTTCCCTTTCTGTAAGCTTCTCCCTCAATTCACAGATTTTATATTTTTAATTTATAGTATGTGAATATTTGTGGATCTATATTTCAAAATTTTTTGATTTTTGATTCAGATTTATTGAACTCTTAAAACTTAACAACTCTTGGAAAAAACTCATGAGAGTGTGGTGAACCTTAATTACAGATTATCATTTTCCCACATCTAGATCTGCCCAAAAATGCCTTAAGCAAAGAAATGAATACCAATATCTTCAGCTATAAAAATCCAATTAGAACCACCCTGAATAACAGCAACAAAAACAATGTTAAATATAAAATATTGTAAAATGAAACTGCTACAGAAGTTTACAAAATTGAGATCCTGAAATTATCAGAATGACAGAAAAAAACCTATTTACATTTCTCAGGTGATTTGAGCAGAAAACTCAACTGTGCTTGGAGCATGTGTCAGTTTTGGAGATTAGAAATGATGGAAAAAAAACCAACAAAAACCCCCACAACCCCCCTCCACAAACAAACAAACAAACAAACAAAACCCAAACCAAACCAAAACAAAAAAAACCAAATAAATTTTAAAAAAGAGCATTAAATGAGTGCAGACACAGTGCTGCAGCATTCTCTGTCTGGGGCGAACTGCTGGTAACAAATGATAAATCAACCAAACCCCACTCTCATCTCTGAATTATTGAGCCCAGAACTAAAACCTTAGACAATTTTTAACAATCTACCATTTTCCTTAGAAAATTATTTCATTATGTGTAATGATCTTGCCTATATATTTTAATTATTTTTAACTTTTTAAATAGACTTTTGAGTAATAACTTCTTAACATTCACCACAGAAGGTAACTAAATCTTTAATGGACTCCTAGTGTAACCGGTTTAATGTTGCAATTAAATTGAGGTTTATGCAAATAAAGGAAAAAAGAAAATGAGGAAGGATCTTTTCTTCCATAATATCCAAAATTGTTTCTGCATTTCCACAGATTTGCAGAATCATAGAATATCCTGAGTTAAAAGCGACCCATTGGAATCACTGAGTCCAACTCCTGGCCCTTTTCAATGTACCCAAGAATGTATGTTAATTTTTTTTTTTTCTCATCCCCCCAGTTTATTTCTGGTCAGCTTCATCTCCAGTTGCACTTTGGCCACACAGATTTTCTGCCTGCAGTGGCAAGAGGCTTCTCTATGTTTCTCCCACACCGCCTGACTTTGCTTCTTTAGAACACACACTTTGCCTTGGCTCCAAAAATAAATTTCTGCTCATCCAAGCTAGCCTTCTGCCTTGTCTGCTTGACTTCCAGCATTTTGGAATTGCTTGCTCCTGTGCCCTTATGAGCTCATCACAGCACCTTCAAAAGCATTTCCTCAGGAGACTTTACTCAGTAGTTCCTTGTGCAGCCTGAAGTTATCACAAGACTGAAAAAAGAAATTTTGGCAACTTTGTATTCTAGATTGTCAAATAACGTAGCTTTAGTCAGCTAATTTTGAGAATGCAAAAATATTTTGGTTTATTTTATATACATACTATGACTGTTCAAGCGTGCAGAAGCTTCTCCCTAATCTCTTTTCCTTAAGTACAGACAACATGTTTGAGATGTGTTTAAAGATATTTACTAAATACCACTTTAGGCCAGCTATTCCATCTTCCACTTCATTTTGAATTCTATGATGTAGATTGTCCAATTCATCTGACAGGATATTTTACTTTGGAGATTTAGTTCTAAGGTTGATTATGGCGACTTTAATTTCCACTCCATCAACTCCCACACATATTCCTCATGTTCAACATAAATTCATTTAAAACATGAGCAAAGTAAAATTTAGTTTTTGGGACCACAATTCAGCAACATGTTGTGTCACCCAGTATCTCAGAATGATGTGTCCCCGTCCATCCTTTCACCTTTTTTCCCAATTATCTTAGATTATTATTTTTGTACTGTCTATGTTGATTTATTTTTTTAAGACAGATGAAAATATGGATTCTGTCAGTTCTTCCTCTATTTGCTTCTTGACACAGATCCTCATTATAAATTAATTTTTAAATAGGTATATATCTTCTTCCTCCCCAGCCCCAGGTGACTTCTGTCACTTCTTTTTGAACCTGAACAAATCCCAAGATTTCCCCACCTCTTTCAGCCAGCTACATTTCTGGTTTCGCTTTGTGAGTATTGAGATATTTCTGAGGAACCAGTTAACCCATATGTCAGATGGCAAAGCCTGGCAGAGACTCTCAGACCAAATATGGTTATTTAGCCCCTCACTGGTGAAGGCAAGCACTTCTTTTCCTAGCAGCTAACTCCATTTTTGAAGCCACTCCAGCTGTAGCTGAGTCCCAAGGATTTTTCTGCCCAAGACAGAAGTGGTGACCCACTGAGTGCACAATCATTTGTGACAGTTTCAAAGGCTTCACAGCCCATCTCCTATGCTACATTTAAAAGATTAACCTACCTGTTAAACAAACTGGTGCAATTTCTGATAGGCCATGCACGGGCCTCATTGGGGAAGTCAGGGACAGGCTTTTAGAGCAGAACTCATTTTCCCATTTCATGCTTATGATGCAGTAAACTTTAGCATGAAGCCATCAAATGTCATGCTCTGATGTGTAAGAGCTTTTCTTCTAACAGAGATTGTACTGGATCTGCTTTCTAGCCCATGACATCATTTTCTCAGATATCCTCAACCTCTGACATTGTACCCAAATACATTTATGCCACTTATGACAGAGATTTATAATTTCTGAAATATCATAAGTCCGAATAACAGCTGTGGTTGATAATTTTCACTCTTAAATGCAGTAAGAATTTTTAAACCACCCCAAAGTTTCTCTCCAGGTACAACAAACCTTATCCAAAAAAGCTCCTTAAGACCAGGAATAACATTTTTGAGGATCTAAAATTGAAATCTCCTGTTGCATCCCAAGACTAAGATTATTTCTCCTTAAACTACTTTTTCTAAGATAAAAATAAAACAGAATCTATTTAAAAAATCAAATAAAAGGAAACTTTGACAAAACAAAGCATTTAACTGATCATATATTGCTTCTCTTATGCTGAGAATGAGCCACATGAGGTAGATGGTGAACATTTTGCTTATTGTACTACAGGAAACCACTCAGACAATGCATCAGTGAGAGTTGCATTAATACATACTTGGAAAAGAATGAAATTAAATAACTTAATGAATTAAATAAATAAATTATTATGGAAAAACCCCATTTCCTCTTCTTACTGAAAGGCATGTTCAAATTCCTAAAATAGTTATTATGAGGCTTATCATGAGGCTCAGGATATATCCTGGTAAAAGATCAAAGCCTGTAACCTTTTTCCCCTGTGAAAATTGTGAAATTTTGGGGACGTCTTCTGATTTAAGGAAAAAAAAAAAAAGAAGACCCTGCGTACAGATAATTCATATTTTGTACAGTGATCTGATGACTACCAGCAACAAAGAGGGTAATTGATAATTTGATACAACACTGATGTCTTCACAGCTTGTTCAACTTTGGGAGTGCTATAAAACAGTTTTCACTTTGGTTAGATTGTCTCTTTAATATACAATTTTTGTTGAATTTGATCTTGAAACAATGCATTAGTTTGAGGTCACTCTAAATAATTTATTCACCTTCAATCTGGGCACTGAATATAAAAAACATTGTTTCTTGCACAGCATCACAAACAGTTCAGAGAAGAACAAGCTCTTCTTCAGAATGGAGGTTTGTTCTGGTTAAAACCTTTAAATTAGAAGCCCATGCAAACCACAGACTGTTCAGGAGCCACTTTAAATATTAAGAGAAAAAACAGATGTTTTCTGTTTGGCCCTCAAGACTTCCTAGTTCTATTATATAACTTCCCCACTGTAGTTTTGAATTTTTTCAAACTATTTACAAAGTTCTTGTGATTCCCAAATGTTGAAATAAGTATGCACTGTTATTATTGCCATTATTCATATTTGTGGAACTTTTTGTAAAACCTAATTCTGTCTCCAGGTG
The DNA here is from genome assembly GCF_000277835.1 of Geospiza fortis. Classification (NCBI taxonomy): domain Eukaryota; kingdom Metazoa; phylum Chordata; class Aves; order Passeriformes; family Thraupidae; genus Geospiza; species Geospiza fortis. The sequence goes on from NW_005054365.1 coordinate 411,102, forward strand.
GTGATTGATTCTGCAAGGAAGTTTTGCAGGAAGCAATTAATGAATAGCATTTTCATCACTGTCCTTCTCAAACCATAAGTGCACCTGAAATCAGCCACAGAGGATTTCCACTGTATTGTTTTATTATTTCTGATCCTGTTTAACAGATGGTTTCTGAGACTCATTCAGAGTCTCCCTAATTTTTCTCTGTCTATTACAGATGCTCTTGAGTACACACCTATTGTGCTGTGCTCTTAGAATTGTTTAATTTAAGCACGCCACACATACCATACTAAATTACAAACACAAAACCTCAGGAGGAATAATGCAGTAATTTCTACCTGTAGGCTCTGACAGATGGGCTGCTGTAAATTTCATTTTCACTAGGATTTGATATGGTTTTATCCTAGTTTTTAAGACTAGGTAAGGCAGAAAAGACTTTCAGTTCTTGAAGAGGGCCAGTAAGGAAGATGGGGACAAACTTATTATGGGCACCTGTGGCAATAGGGCAAGAGGTAATGGCATAAAGCTGAAGGAGGATCCACTTTTATTATAAGATAATAAAATGCAAGGAAGAAGTTTTTAACAAAGAGGGTGGTAAAACCCCAGAACAGGCTGCCCAGAGAGGTGGTGGATGACCCAACACATGAAAGATTCAAGGTCAGGTTGAATGCAACTGTGAGCAACTGGATCTCTTTGAAGATGTCCCTGATTACTGTAGAAGGACTTAACTAGATGGCTTTTAAAGGTCCCTTCTAACCCAAAGTACTCTGTGATTCTGTGAGTTTCTAAAAAAATAAAACATAATAACCTTCCATCTGAGCTAGTCATCTTGACCCCATTTTCTCTTTATCAGTGAAAGGAAGTACGCATTCCCACATGTGGCTCACCCAGAGATGCTCTTTAGAGTGCCAGTCATCCTGCTGTAGAGCTCCACATTTTAGATTTCCAAAGAGAGCAGAGATTTTTCCCAACCCTAATGATGTTAAGGGTTGTGAATTTAAGATCTGACCTTGTGAGCAGAGTATAAGGGCTATGTCTGATCAGGCAGACATCAGCTTCCTTCTGTATACTGCCAGACACAGGTATTCAGGGAGGAATAAAGATTCATCTGAAATCTAAATGCAGATGTGAACAGACCAGGGCACGGCATTGTATGAATGTAATTATGCAAAACCCGGACAAGAGCTTTTGTCTGGATATCTTTCAACCAGCCAAAGTCAGCTCTGTTTGTTTGAAATCACAGTTTTCTATGGTATCTTAATTTGTTAGCATTCAAAATGAGAGAAGGGAAATCCTTGCTAATCATAATTTAGAAAATGGTAGAAATTCCATTGCTTGATGCATACATAAATAAATGCATTACTCTAGCTGAATACATTACTCTAGCCTTACACATTATCTATTCTCTTGAAGATGTATAAAACAGAGGTTGGTGAGAGAGAGAAGCCAGACCTAGACCTCTTTTGTTGAAAAAGTGAAGATCTTCTGTGCTGTGATAAAACCAAATGGCTCTTTGCTACCAATTTCCTGATGTAATCTCTCAAATATTAATATCACTAACTTGAATTGAGTTTTATGTGACAAACTGCTGGTTTTACTGACATGAAAAGGCTTTCATCTGCAATATATACTGTGGGATTTTCTTCATACTTTTCTTTTGTTTTCATTCTTAAATGATTTGAAAATTGACTGTCCTTCAAGAGAAGGGCTATATTCCTCTGAGCCTATGTTAAACAGGATGTACCTACAGGTCTAATGGAGTCTCTTCTGAGGTAATTGCAGAGCAATGAAACTGTGTAGCCAATGTTATTAGTTATTAATAATCACTTTAAACAGATCACTTTCTAAATTCTATTTTTGCTGTCCTAAAAAAAATATAGTCCCTCAGCATCTGCATATTACTGAACCAGAGACACATAGATCTCAATAGCTGTCCTTAAAGTATGAATATTGATGCTGTCTGCTCTGTGTTAATCAACAAGACATAACTGTGAAGTAAACTTGGAAAGAGGGAAGTGAAGACAGAGAAGAAAATCCTTTCTGTAAGTTTTTTTCATCATTTTAGTTATGTTATCAGTCTGTGATAGAGAATGAAAATAAAATTACTACATGCAACAGAAATTACAACTTCTTTGCAAATATTTTGATACACACATAGTTTAATTACTACTAGAAAAAGGAAGCTGTCAGAACCACTAAAAGCATGCAAAGTATAGGCATAGACCTGCTTAGTATTCAATGCAGCGCTTCAAAGCACACAGTGATTACTATAGTTTACTAGAGATTACTGTTTACTATACTTTAGTGTAACAACGTGGATCTTTACCATTCTAGGGTGTTAAGTTTGAAAACAGAGGAGGGAAAGATAATTTGACATCGGAATTCTGAGATCCTGTTGTCAGCTTCACTAGCCTTTTTGAAACATAACCACAATCATTCTGGTTACGAGGTGCTCTGAGAACCTTCCTCACTGGCACCACCTCCACACTGAAAATCTCCTGAAAATGAACTGGGCACAAGCAGGCTCAGATACTAAAATGTAACACTGATTTCATACTCTTTACAGAGCTGGAGAACTTAAAAAAACTGACGGCAACATTGGGGTTGCTATATTCCTCTTTAGAATATTGTTTTATCTGTAAGATACCCTTGACATCCTGACAGGAGGTGTTCTTTTTTTCACAAATGAAATAGCATCAGCTCTGTGGCCTTGCTTGATGATCTCTGGACAGTGGTCAGTGCTGGTTGTTGCCAGACATGATCCAGACCCTGTTTTTAGAGGTCTTACTTCTGTCTTCTTCTTGGATGTGCCTCTTCAGCATAGACTCATCTGAGGATCTGGACTCTACTCACCTCAGCTGGATGGTGCAGGACTACCTATTGCTGGTCTGCTGGATTTGGCTGGAGTAAGATTAGATTTTTCCCCGGGGCAATGTTTTGAGTTTGTGCTGAGCACAGGGTGGATGACACAGAGATGTTTTTGTCGTTGCTGAGCAGAGCTTGGACAGAGCCAAGGCCTTTGCTGCTTTTTGCAGTGCCAGGCTGGGGAGGGGATGGGGGTGATTGAGAGTTTAGGAGGAGACACAGCCAGGACAGGTGACCCCAAGTGACCAAAGGGATGCTCCAGACTGTGTGACATCATGCTCAGGGTGTAGAGTGGGAGGGGAGGAGGAGGAAGGGGGAATGTTTGGACTGATGGTGATTGTTTTCCCAAGTCACTGTTACATGTGGTGGGTTTCAGCTCTCTGGAGGTGACTGAACGCCCATCTGCCCATGGCAAGCAGGGAATTAATTCCCCTTTTCCTCTGCTGGTGTGCATGGCTTTTTCTTTCTCTATTAAACTGTCTTTATCTCAACCCATGACTTTTTCAGCTTTTACCCTTCCAATTTTCTACCTGCTCCTGCTGGTTGGGCAGGAGCAAGAGATTGTGGGGGGTTTGGGGTATGGATGGCCTTAAACCACAACAGTTGCCTAAGCCACAGCCTTGTGATAATGTGCAGCTCCTCACTACTGATTCCTGGTTTTCCTGCCTTTACAGAGCATCCAGCCCTTGCAGCTGTCTAGCAGTAACTAGCCCAGTGCTGGTTTTTACACTGAAGTCACTGATGTATGTAATGATCTTTCATTTGCTTCAATAACAAGGATTCGTTCATGGGTGAATACTTTCCTTGCGAGTAGAAAACTTATTACCTGAATTCTCATCAGCTTAGAAAATGAGGGGAATTGGTTCATAATCTCCAATGTGAGGCTTCTCAAAATGAGAAAGGAATCTAGCAGGACAACATCTCCCCAGGTCCCAGCAGTGGGGACATGCCTGTCTGCTCCCGCTTCAGCTCCTGCTTACAGGTGACTTACTGGGGAAATAAAAAGAAGCAGAACCAGAAGCTTGTGAGTGATGCAATCCATTAAGCAGCAAGAATTGTAAATTATGATGAACCAGTATTCTTTGTAGTAGTCTTTTGGAGCAAATTGATGAACAATCTCTAAAATAAAGTGTATTCTTATCTTGTGAATGATAAAAAGATTCATGAAAGGAAAAGCATGTTCAGTGATCAATCACAATGAGAAACAGGGATAAATTTGCTGAAAATTCTACTGTTGATAAAAACTGTTATAAGAGCATGTTATTTGTTATGAAAGTTCTATGTAAGGTAAATTTGCATACAGTTGGAAAAGCAACAATTAAAATAAAAAGACAAGCTGTGTTAATTGTTGGGGATAGGGCTGGGATCTTTGAAGAATTCTTCTTTTAGGAACTATTTCCTTTGGGCCAAAATTCACCAAGCCAAACTATTTTGTTAACTAAACCGATATACTTTGTAAAACATCCTTTTTTTTTTTCCAAATATCAGTCCCCCTTCACAGCTAATAACACCAAAAAGAAAGAGTCAGTGCAGACAGATATTCACTACATAGCAAGGAATTTACATGGGACAGATGATGATTACACAGATTATATGATTGCCCTGAACATTTGTTGCTCCCCTTGAACAGTGACGGATTGGGTGAAAAGACCATATTTAGACAACTGAATCACAGATTTTTAAGGTTTGGCAGATGAGGAGAGTCCTACCCAGTTAGGGTATACGTCTAACAGTACCTTTTATGTTGATATTGATGTACTACTGTAGCAAATTCCAACTGTTTCCCCACCATTTTTCAGTACCACTGGAAATTTTCCTGCACTTCTCAATTAAGAATAAGATTGAATTCAAGCAGCTTGTGCATGAAGTGAATTTTCACTCAGGACTAGTGTCCAATTTGTGCTCAAAATATAGCTATATCCATCTACTGCTTCTCCCTGGTAATTAGTAGTTTTATAGACATCATTTTTACAGTCATGTTCTTGCATTATGAGATACGTGGAATACAAATTTGCTTAACATTACTTACACCATAAAAACCAGAATAAATGCAGCGAGCTAGTGCCACTGTTCCTCACAATCCAGCACATTTTACATTTCCATTTAGAAGAAAATTCTAACTGCTTCTTCAAGGCATATTTTATTACGGAAAAACAAATGGCAATATCACTTCAATGACAATGCATCAGCTAATATTCATCTATACTAAAACAACTCCAGCCCAAATAATTTTGGTTTCAGACAATCAACTCTGTACTATTAGCCATAGGATAATTAGAATACAACCAATCTTAGTATTATAATTACTTGCAGTTTAATTCTCACATTGACCTGATATTGCACACCACTATGGCTCATTACACTTGTTTTATTAACGCAGTGTACCAAAAATTATGTTAACATTCTTGCTAGCTACAACATAATCTTCTGGTTCACCCACACACAAAATAGCCTCTATTAAAGGTGAAATAATAATAATAAAAATATTGCAGTAAAACGTAAATGCTTAGTTACAATCTGATTTCCAACAGTCATAACAATTTACATAATTGCTCAGATATTTTTTGCTGAATATTCCTAACCATTCTATTTTGCTTAGAAAATTATATTTATATATGCTTCTCCAAC